>NW_010240834.1:51292-72702 GCF_000690775.1 Eurypyga helias | reverse complement strand
CCTACAATCACCATTGGACTTTTAAACAAATAATTGCTGAACCACCATGCTTCCACTTTGAGTATATGGTGCTTTCCTGAGATATTACTCAGGCGAGCTAATGGAGGATCCATTTGCCTTGTTATGCCTTCTCATGTAGGAAGACTATTAATCTTCCTGTTACTGGTGCACATTTAGCACTGACTCTGTGTGTCCAGCAGCGCTCTTGCTAATAATCCCTTTTGCCCCAGCGAGAATGTGTTGTGTAACGGCGTTAGGGAAACAAATAAAAGAGAAATAAGGTAGTAAGGTAACTATTTTGGGAGATGAGCTTTCCCTTGGCATGTTGATTTTCCCAAGAGATACGGCATGTCCGATACCTCATGTAAGTTGACCATCCAGCATGACATGGGTCTCCAAAGCGGGAATATTCTAAGAATCTGTTGGGTAAGACACAGGCTCGTGTTTGATGGACACCGCCAACTATTTAAACGTTAAAGTGTTATGAATTCCACCTGTGAAATTGGAGGCGGAGGTAACACAAGTTGGAAAATCTGGGCCTAAATGTCAGGGCCTAAAGGTCACATTTCATCGGGAAAGTGCAGTTGTCACCACAAACGTGAGGCTGCAGGAAGGGAATTGGGAGGCTCCCTATTTATTTGATCTCCTAGTACCTAATCAAATATGCTTAGTTTGCACCAAGTCCAGAGATTGTTTTTTCTGACAGACCTGTCCAGCAAATGCAGTTCTTATCTTAGGACTCAAACTCACCTTGTTTATTTTTTTTCCCTGTGATCCAGCAGCAGTGATATAGGTTCTGGGCATTCAGTCGGGGACTGGGATGGAGCTGAAATTGGAGCTTTCTCCTGTAGCAGTTCTGGCTCTGCATGCCCAGAGTAACGAAAGCTCTTTATGAGAGGAGCCAGAAAACTCATGAGGCATCAGAGGAAGCAGGAAGATGCATCTTATTTCTGTAAGCATTTAATTGCGAAATCTTTGAGCTACTTAGAAAAATGATTAGTCAGGTCTGTTGGAAGGCAGCAAATATCTGTTTGTGGGGACCAATCTCAGATTTCTTACCTCCTTGTTCTTTCTTCTTTTCTATTGTGAATGGTATGTGATTGAAATGAAGGTGTGTTTTGAAAAAAAGACTTCTAAAGAGAGCTTGGAGGAGTCTGTGCTTCCTTGTTGATTATTTCAAATGGAGTAATCACCATTTGGAAGTGGCCAGGAAACAACAAAGCTTTTGTTTGTTTGCTGATCCCAACACTTTAGCGTGGCATTTGAGAGTGAAGTCTCGGTTTTGTCTGGTTGTCCCTCGTTCAGTGGTACCACTGGTCACGTTTCCCTCTGACAGTGGCACAGCCCAGTTGCTGGTAAGGTATGTCAGTGATGGCTCCTCGCAGGGGATGTACATAAATGCAGCTGCCTGGACCTTGCAAATAGGTTTGTTATTTATGCATAAGACCTGAAGCCAGATCCTTTTTGTCAGGGCTGGCCCAGTAGAGCTGAGAAAAGGCACAGCCTGCAAGGAGAAAACACTTTCAGCTTTAGCCAGTAGCTCCAGTTCTTACTGGGAATAATCTGCACCAGGACACAGATGTGTTTACTGTGAAAATGCCAACTGTATATAATCATATCTATGTGCTTTTTTAAATACTTATTGGAAAATAAGAGAATGGAGATCTGTCTTTGAAATATTTTCCTGTTTGGGTTTGGAAGCTGTGTCCTGGCAGGCTTATTCACAGTGTGTGCTTCAACTGTGGGCTCATCTTAATGAGGAGGGAGTTTGTTTCAGAGTTAGCTGGCACGTGGAGACCAGGGACTGGTGAAATCTCAGTTGAAGCTGACTGTCTGTAGCTCTGGTCTGAGTTAGCAAGTGGAGTAAAGCTGCAAGCACTCTGTTATCTTCAGATCACCCTTGTTAACTCTGGTGAAAATCACCGTTCACAATTTTCCCTTCTCCTAATCGTCATATGTGAGCTACTAGAGTTAAGAAGACATCTGCAGCCCTACGGAGGTCCTTACTGGACCTCTTGGACCTTATGCCCAGTAGTGTGGTAGCTACGACGTCAGTGCTGGTTTTGGATCGTCCAGCTGGCATATGATCTGCGCTGGGGGTTCGGGACGTTGCTCTGAACGCACTGGAGAAACCTGATCCATTCCTCACCAGCTTGACATGTTCTTCATCGGCATCAGTACCTGATAAGCGAAGCGTTGCTTCTCAGACTTCATTGACATGTTGTCTGTTGCTTGTCATCTCATAAATCTTCCCGTGAAGCTCTAAGTAAACACCCCTGGGTGGAATCAACAGATCAGTTTTGTGGCATTTCTTGTCATCTAAACAATAATTCATTAAAAATTTAATGACTCTTTTGCTCTGGAGAGGAAAAAAGAGAGCTGGCGCCTGCCTTTAAAGTTTGTCTTGTATTTTTTGGTGATTTTTGATTTGTTTTGGCTTTTTTTTTTAATGTTGTTTTGGGGGAAATCAAGTTGATAAATTGAAAGAAAACCATCTTATTACAAAAAGCTTGAGTGCTTCTGAGAACATTTAAAACAGGGATGACTAGAAATGACCTTTCCATCCTGGAGCGAACTTTGAGTGTATTTTCCCTTTGGCATTTCTAATGATAGACGTTCCATCTGGTCTTTGCTTAAAAGCTAAGATGCAACTTGGGGTTTTTTTCACATTAAAACTGTGCATACTCTAAAATTAATCCTCTTGATCATTTCACTTCAGGGAGAGGAGTGCAGAAACACTGGGAATACTTGCTTATTTTTAGCAACTCCATTCAGTCCTCCTGGCAGCAGATTCCTTTCGTCCCAAATCAAGTAGTTTCTGATTTGGGGGAACCCTGGATTTCCCTCTGCCTGAGTTTGGGGAGATTATGCCCCTTAAAGGAGGTTTTAAAAGAAATGGAAGAGATATCAGTGGCCCTGATGGGGTGCTTGATCTGGATCAGTGGGAGGGATTTGTGGTTACATAAGTTACCCCTAGTAATACTGGCATTTCTAATGCTGCAAATTCCCTGGTTCCAGTTTCCCATTCTGATTCCCCAAAGGTGAATGTGCAAGAGTGAAATCCCAGCAAATGAATGCTTCAGGGAAGAATTGGGGATCTCCTGAGAGGCACCACTGCAACCATTCAGCCTTATTTCAGCAGAAGCTTTGGGGAAAGTACGTAAACTGATCCTTTTGCTTAGCAAAGCATTTCAACAAATGCCTAATTTGAGACATGCTTTCCCAAGGCCCGTGGGACCTAACATTTAAGCATGCACTTGAGCTTAAGCGTGTAGCTGAGTCCGTGCTACATGCAAGCACGTGCATGCACGGGGGGGAACATTTTCCTGGGTCACACATAGGAACATCAGACAGCAGATTTTAAATTATTTTTTATCGTCCCTGTAACAGTGGTCACTACTGAAGATGTTTTCTCTCTCTTTGTTTTCCTTCTTCATCCTTTTATTCAGTGAAGTTTTACAAAAGTGTATGTGGTGGGAGATTACAGGTCAGCCATCCATTCCTCAAAGGTGACTCTGGTGGGAACCCCAGAGGTTAGGTCTGTTAGCAAAGTCCTGTTGCTGTCAGAACTGCATGTGGGGCATACAGAGTTTTCTGCTTGCTGAGAAGGCTCTGCAGAAGAGCAGATGTTTGGGGCCCTGGGCAGGTAGATGCTCAGCTGAGGGTATCGGCGTTCTCGCTGCAGGTTCTTCGGGTGACCAGCTATTAAAACAATGGCAGGCAGAAAGGATGTTGCAAATAATGGAAGAGAACAATCCTGGCACATGTAACTTCCTTTTCATAAAGCTGCTTTTCCCTTGAGGCAATATATCTTGTGTCTTATGGGAAGGAAATCTTACAGTATAAAAGGAAGTCTGAACAGCTTTGCAATGAATTTAGAAGCCTAGAAGTCGGTTTCCTTTCATGAAGAGATAACATGGGTCCTGTTGCAGTATATTAGGGAAGCTTTTTTAAGATGCATTTCCAAAAATAGGAGAATCACTTCTTTAAAATAATATTTGTGTGTGGCTTATGTTAATATTCCTGGAACCGTAGGGGATCTATCCTCAGCAGAATGAAGGTGTTAAGAGAACAAAGGCAGGGGAGAGTCTTGAGCCTGAGAACATGGGGAGATGGCTTCATGTTCCCGGGGATGCCTGTGACGTGGGTTGGAGTGGTCCGAGGGCTGTCCTCGCTTTGCTCTCCTGCAATAGCTCCTGAGGGGCTGCTCTGCCTCCAAGAATAGCTGACACATTGCAGTGCTCTAATTAATCCCGTTTTCCTGCCGCATCCCCTGCACTGGGAGCCGCGTGCCTGCCGGCTTTGCTCCATGCCGGCCCCCCTGCTGCAGATTTAAAACTCACTATCACGTATCAGGGTAAAAAGCAGGGTCTGGCCAAAAATTTGCAATCCTTTAGCCCCTCCCCAGTGCTGTTCCCTCTTCCCATTCCCCTCAATTAAGATAAAGGCGTGGAGAAGGAGAGGGAAAGAAAGGGGAGTTGATTTTCTATGAGTAGCACAAGTGCTGAAGTCCAGATAACTTCAGTCGGCATATCCAAGTAAGGATATTTAATCAGACTCCAGCAAACTGAAAAACAACCAACAAAAGAAAGGGGGAAAAAAGCTGATAGAATCATTCTGAAGAATTTCTGCATTTTCTGCAGTGTACATAATTGAAGGGGATTTTTTTTGATAAAGGCTAAATTGTGTACGGGCATGAAAAATTCAGCAGGGAATTTAAGCCATTTCCAAACCACATGAAACATTAAACATTTTGCTCAAGAATAGCTTGAAGATGGCGTGCATCATCCCAAGCTTTAAGCAGTCATCTGTTTTTTCTCTTGCAAATGTTAAATATATAGTAAAGGGGAGCCAAAAGAGGTTTTACCTCCTTGCTCATGATGAGTGTGGAGCCGTTGCCTTGAAAGGTTTTGCTGGCTGACCTGACACACACCTTGGTTTACCCACTTAGTTAGATGGTTTTAGCTGCACCATTTTGAAGAACCAGGAGAGCAGATACCAGTGTGGCAGTCTCAGCATGCTGGTCTGTGCTTGTGTCACCTCCAGCCTTGGGCTCTTGCCTGAGTGGCTCTCAAATTAGCCTTTTAAATCCAGTGGAATTAAAGATTTTAATCAAGCAAGATGCTAATCACCATGACAGGATGGGATATGTATGGCCTGATAATGATACAGAGTAAATCTCTCAGTCTCTTGAAAGCAGAGAATCCTGTTCCTCTGAATGATCTTCAGCATCCACATCTAGGTTTTGCTTACATTACTGGATCTTAAAGCTAGGTTATGCCTGTATTTTTAGATTAAAATTTTTCCTTTGTGTGGAAGGATAAACTTTGGCTGATTTCAGATCATTCTCAGGTGTGTTCTTGATTACTTCTTGTTTTCCTGACAGCCGAGGTACCCAAACATGCCACGTTTTCTCTTTATATAAGGCTGTTACTCACTTGGGTGTCTTTCATCAAGGAACTCTGACCGTGATTGTTTAAATCCTCTAGGAATGAGCTTTGCTTTTGTATAAAGCAGTCACCTTGGATGACTGCATCAGCAAGTCATGCGTTGCAAAATTTCAGCCTGAGTTTTCAAAACCTGCTGCTGTTTGCTTTTGTTTAGCAAAGCTGGTTAATGCTTTCCAAAGGAGGATGTTTCTCTTCCCTCAGCAGACACCGGGGCCATGACTCTCAAGTTTGTCTTCCTGTGCCAAAGATGGTCCTCTAAGAAAACTTGTCACCCTTTAGTACCTCCACGTGCACTCTTACCAGGGCAGGCAGCGTGCTCTCTTGTCGTTAGGCTGTAAAACCACCAGCGTGGCAAGCAGCAACACAACCTTCCCGTTATTTCACTTGGGAAAAAGGGAAGAGAGTAGCAATAATTCTCAGCTCCAGGGCACCACTTTGGTCGTGGGGGGAGATCTAGACTGGGTGCTGGCTAGTGCTGGTGCAACCAGTCTGCTACAGAGAGCAACACCCTTGGGCAGTGTGGAGACAGCCAGTCCAGAGCAGTTTGCCCAGGAAATGCTTCTCTCCCTATTGTCTCTCGTGAAGAAAGTGGGGATGTTGGCTCCAAAATTCTCAGAGCTCAGAGCAAGCGTGTTAATAAGCAACTGCAAACGATACAGGCCCCATGATTCTTCATACAGCATCAGCACATCAGATATCTCTGTGCATTAAGGTACTCTCTGAGCAAGCCGCTTGCTTGGGCTCTCTGGCTCCTTGTGCTTGCTAGTGATGTCGAACTGGAAGTCGTTCTCCGTCCCACAGCATCTTCTGCCTGACGGAGGGAAAGGGCTGCTCAAGAAAAGATTCTTCACAGAGAGGGTAGTGAGGCACTGGAATAGGTTACCCAGAGAAGTTGAAGGCCAGGAACCCTGGAAGTGTCCAAGGCCAGGCTGGATGTGGCTTTGAGCAACCTGGTCTAGTGGAAGGTGTCCCTGCCCATGGCAGGGGGGTTGGAACTGGATGGGCTTTAACGTCCCTTCCAGCCCAAACCATTCTGTGATTCTATGATTCAGTCTCACTGACAGAGGAATTTTTGTTAGAAGGTGTGATGGACCATCCACTCATCCCTGGTGCTGCTAAGCACTCTCTCCTTCCCATTCACTGCTGCGGGAATGTGCTTCTGGTAGCATGGGGAGATGCATGTGTTACAGTGAATAACTTTTCTGTGTCACTGCAGGCATCAGCGGGTCTCAAAGTATGATAGAGGTTTTTGTGCTCATAGAAGATTTATCCTCTTCTGCTCCCTGAGCACACACTCAAACAATATATCCATTTTAATTGTTTTCTGAGAGGTTATTAATATTGGAGTGGGGATTTAGAATGAAGATCAATCATTAATCTGAAAAGAATGGTTTTATGCTTTCTTGCAGTAAGGCTGGAAAAGAGGTTAGGATGAAAGAAAATCAAGAGACATTTGCCATCTAACCTAATTTAATATATTTTTGCCTAAAATTGTCCAAATAACAGCTCTGAGGGAAAATCAAACCTCAGAATGAAGATTTCAGAAGTCCACTCTAAAAGCTCTAGCAATATATTACTTGAATTTGTTATCATTTTTTTCACATCATTTTACTTCAAGAATAAGATCTCTGGCTTTTCAAACAAAACCACAATCTTTGCAGAAGATTTTAATATTCTTCCGCATTTTTCCTTTTAACAATATCCACAAATATTTCACTAATTCATTTTCTATTTGGTTAAATAGCAAAGTTTTAATTCAGTCTGAAAACGATCTCACTCAGGTTTCTCTAAACCAAATAATTAACCCAGCTTTTGGTGTGGTGTGTTTTACTGCAAGAGCACCCTCTCAGTTACCCTGGGCCGGTGCCAGACCCTAATAGTTTTTCACTGGAAGGGGAGGCACCATGTGCTGAGCAGAGTTACAGCAAAACTGCTGGTTTGATCGAGTGCTTTCTCAGAATGGTCAGAAGCTTGCAGTGTGTGCTTGGAGAACTACAGTATCATGGTCATTCCTGTTGGGAACACAAGATGAGAGCCACATGTCCCCCCAAACCAACACAGGTACCATGGTGCCACCATCCATCCCTACTTCTATTCTGAGTATCGGTGGGTTGCTTGGGTCCATTAAAGGAGTTAATTTATTGTAAGGGGTGTCATGGATGAGGATATCATTGTCATCCTTGGGAAGTCCTTTTTGTGCCTCTGTCTTTTCCCTCTTCCTCGCCCAATTTAGGATGGTCCTGATGGCAAGTGCTCTCTCTCCTCTTGTTTTTTGCCACCACAGTGCTCTGGTCTATGACCAGAAAGCAGAAGGACGAGGGGGACAGTTTTTGGTTGGGGATTTTGTGGAATATGGGTAACTTAAATGTAGTTATTTCTTTAAAAAGTCAGTTCAGCATGTTGTTTCTTAATGAGTTACTTCATTGAATTATGGAAAAGTGTAAATTTTAAAGCGTTTCCGCTTAAAATACTATGATAACTGTGCATGTGAGTGTGCGTGGTAACTTTGAGGTGTTGGACAGTGATCCTTGGTACAGAAAGCTTGAGCATAGGTGGTTTAGGGTAAAATTCATCTCAATCAAGAGAAAGTCTGCATTATTTTTACGTACTCTGCCTTCTTTATTATCCAGAAGTACAGTAGAAAGGACGTAGAGCACCACCAGGTGCAATCTACCCAGGGAAAGATACCCCCCACGCTCCCCTTTTCTTTTCTCTTTTGATTATAATCCCATTTCTCTTCCATTGTCTATCTAGATCATGTGTGACATTTCTAGTAGTACCAGTGAAAGGAACTAAAGTCCCTCCACAAAAATCGCCACCACTCTGTATAAATACGCATTTATGTAAATTTATGTATGGAGATGTGAAGCAGTAGTTATTTACTTTAAAAGAAAAAGATAGAGGTGATTCTATTTATCCAACATTTGAATTTATCTTAAATTATCTTCAGGGATTAAGAATGTAATTTATTATTCAGCTGTTATGCTGGTGAATAAGAAAGCGATTAGTTTTGTGACATGAAGAAAATCCAGCTACTCTTTCTGCTCTCCATTAGTACTGACTTACTGTATTAAAAGGAAGAAAGCCAGAGCTGATTGTGTTGGTGAAAACAGTCAACTAAGACATATCTGATGAAGACACATGTTTTGCTTTAATCTTTCCAAGTTTGAATGTTTGTAAGAGTTACATAGGGAGGGGTGGGGAAGAGGGTGGAGGAATTAAATGAGAGTGTTTGAAAATTGGTTTATGGATTTTTTTTTTTTTTTTTTTTTTGATCAGTTCATCTGAGACCCATACATGCATTTCCCACTTGGTGTTTTAGCTCCAGTCTCTCAAGACAGCAGCAGCAGACTTGGGGAAGAGGGTGCCTTGCAGGAAGGTTGACCCCATCACCCAGGGAAATGGTCCAGTTATGGCAGTGGTTTTTGTTGTCCCTCTCCTTTGCATGCTGGGCAAGCAGAATGGATCCAGCTCTTCCAGATGTTCTGCAGCACAGGCCACTGCTGGTTCCAAGGCTCAAGCCAAGGCTGCAGCACATTGGGTTTCCTCTGACTGCTCAGATTCCAATTCATCCCAAAGTGGGAAAACAACACAAAACCAATTATAGACAAAGATAAGTCCGAGGTTGCTTAAAAACTGTTGGCTGCAGCTTCCAAAACTTGAGGAAGTCCTTTAGCAGTAAAGAGCTCTGCGAAATGTGTTTTTGTGATCTGTGCAGTGTTTTGTGTTTCATCACTAGGCACAGAGAGGTTTGGTTGATGATAAAAAAGGATGTAACTGAAGGTCACGGTCCCCATCTGCCCTGGCTGCCTCCTCAGGGGAGAAAGCTGACCAAAAGAACAGATTCTTTTTGATTGTGCCACGCAACAACAGCCAGGGAGCATGAGGTCTTCATCCAGTGGTGTAGCTCTTCTTTTTTTTTTCAGCTGCTTCTCAACAGCTCTCTTTAGTAAATTAATGCATATGTCAGCTCTTGTCGGGAGCTCTTGGCAATGAACAAACGACTTGAACAGCATAATCTAATAAACGAATAGATAACCCGTTTCGGTTTTGTTCTGAATGAGGCAGCGTTTTCCCTCATGGAGTCGTTTCATGGACCTTTCGCTCTGCAGAGGAGAGGAATGGTGTGTGGGAATGCAGCCCATGTTTCCCCTCCGAGGGTAGGGTTTGCTCTTCTGACTTAGATGCCTTGATTTCCAGTGTATTTCCAGTTATTTGTGTTGAAAACTTTCCATCTCACTAGGCTGTTTGCTGTCTTTTAATTATTCAGAACTACTTTTGTCCCTGTTAGTGGACCTGAACAGCCGCAACTGAAAGCGGGATCTCATCGTACTAATTGCTGCACAGACCAGCTAAGCCGGACTCTATCCTTACATCTACAAATGAACACCAGAGGGGAGGCAAAGGAAGGCTTTGCATTCCTGTGGACTTGAGGCAGTGTGTGGCTAGGTGACATCCCTAGTGTCCTAAAAGAGGTCTATGACAAGGAACGGTACTTAAGAGCTTTTCTGTTAATCTTACGGTTCTTCGTCCTCCTTCTATTTTAGCACATATTTTAATTAAAGTTTTACAGCGCCATGGGCTGTTTCTTGCATTGGCTCAGCTTTAGTCCTTCGCTAAGCTTTAGTAAAGAACTGCTGTATTTTCTGTTGAGCTGAGTTCTGATACTCACTGTTCTCTCCTCTGAGCAGATATCAGGATTATGAGATAACCGTTACGTGTAACGTGATCTGAGCAGTAGCAGCACTGGCTCATTCGCATCGTGTTTATGGAACGGGCGGCTGAGATGAGCAGAATAAGTCATCTGTATTGCAGAGAGGGTGGTGGGGGACATTAGCTCGAACGCTTTGCCCCGCAGTCATGTGGAAAAGTAAGTCGAAGCATCAAAATGCAGCCTTATGTCGATGCCTTTGTACTTAGCGGCAGATGTCGTAAGCGTACGGTGTGTAGGAGGTTCGGCCGGTGTGCCTGGGGGAAAACAACCTGTGGCTAACCCTGTCTCCCTGTACCCTGCCACCGCCGGGGTGCAGGAGCGTCGGTTGTGTTTTGCTGGGAAGGGTGACACGGCTGGGTATCTGCAGGCACAAGCTGAATAATAACGCAGTCTCATTTAAAAAAAAGTGTTGTTTTCACAATGAGGGGCATCCACTGTGGCGAAGTGGCTGCGATTTTGCATAATTTGGAGAACTGAGCCCTTGTTCCTTACCCTCGTGCTAATTACTGCCTTTTGGGGCGTTTTGAGAGGAAGGTCAGCGAGTTCTGATGTGAAGCAGGGGTGGGTGGGATTTTCCCCACTGGTGACCAGAGCTGGAGTGAAAGATCTGTGTACAGGACACTAAAGATAGCATCTGCTTGTGCTAAATCCAGTTGCTCAATAAAAGCTGTATCATCTGAAGCCAGCCTGGCACCGGGTGCCAGCGCCGCGCCTTTTAGCGCTCACGGACTTGTAGGCAATGCACAGGGTCCAGCTCCAGTCCCACCGAGGGACCTGGCGATGCCTAAATGGTGGTAAAACCCAGTTACCTCTTAAGAGGTGGGAAAAAATACCTTTTGGGCCGCTGCCTCAGCTCAGACCCAACCGTCGAAGCAGCCAGTGTTGGATCTCCCTGTTAGCACTCTCCCACGCGGCTCCTCTGTCCCCATCAGAGCCTCATCTGCTGCTCCTGAAAGCTTTAGTAACTTATTCTGGCTCTAGTAACACTGGAAGAAATCCAGAACGATTCCAGCAGAGCTGTTTTGGATTTGTGTTTGCAGGAGGAATTGTACCTAGAGGTTTTAAGTTAATCGCACGGTCATTATTCCTCTGTATGTTTAACCACCAGAGTTAATTAACATTTGAAAGTTTCACAGGCTGCTTCTTTCATTATCTCGGCTAGCTGGGGTAAAAGGCAGCGTGGCGGGAGGGTGGTGGTCGGGCTGAGGTTGTGGAGACAGGACAAATGCTGGGAATTGTTTCCAGTGACCCCCAAGGGTTTGGGTAGTTGGGCGAGGGGCTGAAGGTGGAGGTGAGGATGCGCGAGCTGCCGCAGTACGCGCTGCCTGTTGACTTCCCACGTAGTAAACAAAATTACCGGATGATTGTTGGCGTGTGAGTTTTTTGCTTTGAAGAGAATATTTTAAGCAGGACTGCGATTCATAGTCCTGAACTGTAGGGGACTAATGTTCCTGTTCTCCAGCTGGGAGAAACTAATTCAACATCTTGTGTTGTAAACACTCACTCATTTTAACTGATTACACTTCCAATGTTCCTCAAATCACTAAAATTACTAATTGCTATTCCTTACACATCAGAGAGTGAATCCTGAATAATTAACCCCAAATAAAATTAGATGAATTGGCCCTTTTAATTAGAATCCCTGCTGCTGTTTGTTCTGAGCTTCCTTTTCTTACTGTTAAGAGACTTTTAGAATGATTAAAACTGTTAAAGACTTAAACAGCCAGTGACCTTTTAATACAATATAAATCCATAAAAGCAATATTTCAGCTAGCAGGTGGTGAAGTAAATTTTCAGTGCAACTACCTGACAGACTCAGTATTTTGTTTTTTAAATGCTGAGGATGAAATTAGCCAGTGTGGGGTTGTTTTTTTTCCCCCCTCCCTCTTGCTTATTAATACAGTAGCTGATTAGCAAAAGCAGTTCAAATGGTAGGATTAGTGATTGGTAAGAGAGTGGTAATTTAAACAGTGCTCTGGGTTGGTGGAGCTGCTTTATTTCAGAAATCACAGGTCTGTGCAGTGTGTTTAGGTAGACTGTGGAGCTGGCGTGTAATCATGCAACGGTTTCCCCTGCCCTGACGTGGTGTCGGTGACCCCTCACGACATGGTTTTGACCAAGGATGCGCTGACACAAAACATGATTCTAATTGTGTGCTTTCCTTGTCCAGTGGTATTAAGTTAAAAATGGATGTTACAGGAAAAATATTAATTTTGGGAAACTTAGTACGATGTGTGTTCATGTCTAAGAGTCGCCAGGGCATATCTAGCTGAAGTTTTCTATAAAACCCCTGCAGCATCACTTCTGCAGTAGGAAGTTTCCCAGACCACTTAGCAGTCATAGAATCACAGAATGGTTTGGGTTGGAAGAAGCCTTAAAGATCATCTAGTTCCAACCCCCCTGCCATGGGCAGGGACACCTTCCACTAGACCAGGTTGCTCTTGCATTGTGGAATATGTGTTCACGGAAGCCTCAATCAAAAGGATTTTAGCCCAGTGCTAAACGAGTTAAAGTATAACTCTTGCTGGTTTCAGTGTAGATCACCCTCAAACTGCAAACTTTGGCTTTCTGCGGTAGAAGTTAAATCCTTTACAGGGCAATGGGAAACGTCTGTATCAGCTCGGTGCTTTCCCAAATGGAGTCTGTGTGGATCAGAATGGCAAGACGTTGGCGGGGGTTTGCTCCATTGCTGTTCTTAATCTGATTTCTGAGTCAGGGGAGAGCTGTTCTTTTCAGGTGATTCAAACTGATTCTGTGCCAGCTTCAGAGTCAGAAATTATCAAGATGATGATGAGAAAGGGTTATTTTTGCTTGGAAGGAGAAAAATGAAAAACATCTGGGCATGTAGTCTTCAGATGTCAGCCAGAGATCTGGGAAGACCAGTATGAACCCTGTTTTGTTGGTTGATGGATTTCATTGTTATTGTTTGAGGGAAAAATACGATGTTTTGCTTTTTTGTATTTCTGAGGGTTTTTCCCCCAGTCACTTCTTACTAAATATGTGAGATCTTCTTCGTGTCTAGAAATTCAAAGCTGCAAATCTTCATGTCTAAACAACTCTGTCAGTCAAGGGGGGAGGCAATTACTCTGCTGCAACTCATTTATTGACTGGCAGATATATGTCCCTGAAAACAAAGGCTTGAGACATACGAGCCTGATCCTGCAAAAAAACAAAGTGCACTTAAAAATTTAAAGGTTAGACTGTAAGTGAGAAAGGTGCATGAGACAGGATGTTTTTCTCAGCTTGTACTTGTACCCAGAAGGCATCAGGCAGCCAATGGCAAAAGTTTTAAGAGTTTCTATTCAGCCTGACAGGCTTGTGCTGATGTAGACATCTGTTAAGGCTTTGAACAATTTTTTCATTTGTATGTTTGAAAAGTGTAATAATTAAATGTCTGAATCTCCTTGGAAAGCATAAAAGGGGAGATTTTGGGGAGGAGAGTGGTAAAACCTTGCAAATGCATCTGCATGGCACAGATTTGATAGGAGCCAGAAACCTGGCGGGGACTTGGGAGGCAGCACTTCTGTTTATGGCTCTGCTATAGTTTCCCAACATAGCCGTGATGGACGGACTTAATTTCGGTCTAATTACTTGACTGTAAACTATGGAGGAGACCATTATTGGGGCTGACGGTATCATCTCTCATGGTTGTGCTGCATGATGCTCCATGGGTGCCGAGTGAAGAGCTCAGGGCTGCGGTTTCATGGCACGTTGCGCCGTCGTGTCTGACATCACCGAGCTGGCACACGTGCGTGTCACCACACAGCCTCTTTGTAGGTTGACTCACGGTCTTCACAGCTGTAAGAAGGAGAAACAAGTAGCTGGCGCAACGAGGAGTGTTTATTTTCTTCTCTAAACGCATGGTAATGGGTACAGATTTCTCATTGCGAGAGCTGAAGGCAGGCTGTGCTGTGGTGTGAGGAGGGGCAGGATGCGGCTCCCTGCCTGCAAACGTGCCTGCCCCAGGCTGCCTCCACGGCAGGCTTGCCATCGGAAGGTGGTTTCACCTGCCTCAAAGTATGTATTGCCTCCTGGAGATTCGCAGAGTGGTAGGGGTTGGAAGGGACCTGCCTTGATGTCCGTCCGTTGATGGAGCTCGGTGCAGACACTCTCATAACTTAAGTACCTCCAAGTGTTCAGGCTGATGCCGTGTGAATGTGTCAGTGCTGAGCACCCAGCAGTACTACTAATAAGCCTTTTGCCCATTGTATCCCTTATTCGCAGAGGAGCAGCAGGGTTAGATCAGGCAGGAGAAGGTGAACGCTCGGGGTGGGATGTGCCCTCCACACGCCCACAGTTAACTGGTAACCCCAGAGTCCCATTCCCCTGCGGCCTCCGGTGCATCCATGCGGACCAGGGGACGGTCCCTTCCCCAGACAGCTCCCCACGCAGCGGGCTGGGGCTGGAGGTGGTCAGCGGTGGGTGGAGGTGATCTGCTCTGCCCGTACAAGGGCTTCCCTGCCTCCTCCCACGGCTTTGCTGGCTCTAAGAAAGTGAAATCTGTCCAGCTTGCAAAGCTTCTGGGGTGAGGGAACGTCCCTGAGGTGCACTGGAGCAGTCTGTAGGGAGATGCTGCTCAAATGGGGTGTGAGCTTGCTTTCAGCTTTTTTACCTCCTTTACTCCCACAAATGTAGACCTGTTTTCTCCACTTGTCATTCAAAACCGTATGCTGCTCAGGACATGGGTTTTATGGTCTTTGCATGCTTCCCTCTCCGCGGGAGGGAGACTTCCAGCAATGCCAATAATAATAATACAGTAACAGCTTTCCCTCCTGCATCCGAGGGAATACTCTCCCGTGAGTGCAGTGGGAACAGCATCAGGTCCTATGGCTGTGTGTGGGAAAGAGGAAAGTGCGGTGGCAGAATAAATAACTAAAGCTGTGACGGAGAAATATCCATCTGTTTGCAGAGGACCGGGAAAAGGCCAAACATCTGCAAGGTCCCCCCAGTTCATCAGGCATCTGCTCTCTGCTTCCCAGTCTAAAACCTTCCCGTTTGTGGGGAGAGCGGAGCCAGCAGCTTATCTGCCACAGAGGATGGAGTCAGCAGAGCTGGGCTGGGGTGCAGTAACGCCAGCTGTCTCCTGCTGCAAAGAAAAGTGTTTTCTTCCAAACTCTAGACAAGGGCTCTTCTCTATTTCTGTCCTTGTTCCTGTGCTGGTTTTCTGCTCCCTTTCTGAAAAATCTTGCCAATGTTGTGGTTTTTTTTTCTTTGGGGAGGAACAGATCTTCCAAAGAGGCAAAAAGGTATTTGTTTTGTGTTTGTTCTAGCAATTGTTGTTTTCCCCTTCTGTCATAGCAATTGTTTCTTCCCCTTCTGTTTATACACAAACCTTGTCCCTTTCCCTTTCTCATTCCCTTCAACACATTCTCTACCTCGATTTTGCTTAGGTGTTTTGAAGGGTTGTAATAAAGCAGGAGTGTCTGACTAATGTGCCACGCCGGGAGATGAGTCTTTGGCATGGGAGCCAGGACTGACTGGAGAAACATCATCTGCAGAATGCGTCTGCTGGAGTTGAATTTGTTTGCGAAATCATGTTGATTGGTTGGAGGGTCACTTTCAGAGCAAAGGAGAAAAGTTTACTTAGCACTCCAACATCCCAGCATTTTCTTAGAACTAAACACTGAGATATTAATTTCAAAATATTTCTTCTTTTCTTTTTACTCTGTATTGTATTTCATATGATTTGAAATAAAAGATTGGATTAATTATAGGGCAAAGAGGATCATACTGCAGATGTTATTGGACATAATTTAAAGAAAAAAAAGGCATCTTGAACTCTATAATATCACAAGCCAGTAGGTTTCACAGGATTTTATGTATTTGAGCAACATGGTTGTCTTAAATTAGTTTTCAGTGTGTTGTTTTCGAACTATCTTCATGCATCTGTTTTTAGGATGATACTTTCATAGGGATTCAGAGGGTGTTTTTTTTGTTTTTTGCTCACTTTGGGGAAAATGGGAAGAAATTACTTTCCTGGGAAATAAGATCTCCACAAGTCCTAAGGGGAGTATGTGCCTTTCAGAGAGTGATTTGAAATCAAACAGAAAAACTTTCCAGAGCTGCAGACCCATCTTCTTCCCACAGAAGATAGCGTGAAGGTGCTGTACTGGTGGTTTGGAGACTGCTCCTTGGTATTTGGGGATGGGGCTGAGGGCCTGTAGCCGGGAGGTGGTGCGGCACTGCATGGAGATGTGGAGGGTCAAGGAGGGAGTCCATGTTTCCTCCCAGAAGGGATGAATCCTTGCAAAAGCAACAGTTCAAATATCACACTTGTATTCATCTTGACCTTCCGTCCCAGATGCTGCACACGGGAGAGCCAACAGCAAACTGCTCTGCTTGCAGCAGCAAGCTTTATGAGAAAAAATAAAAAAAGAGGAAAGTGGTCCAAATTACAGGCAGCTGCCTCCCCAGGAGCTAAATCCAGTGCTAATGGCAAAAACCCATTTTTTCCATCCTTAAGGGGTGCTTTCAGAGACTGATGTCCTGGTGTCTACAGCCTGTGCTGGTCTGTCCTTGTTTTCTCCTTTGTGCTTCCCCCTCCCATGGAGTTCTCGAAGAGTGGTCTCCCGTCTCTGTGGGAGCTGGATGACTTCACAGCCAGGTTGCAGCTTTGTCTTTACATCAGCAGTTTTGGAGGTTTAAGACGAGCAAATTGAAGTGTAGATATTTTTGTACATCAGCCCCATATAAAAAACCTCCTCCGAGTTAAGAGGTGGATGCTTCTGAGCTTGCAACTGGCCCATCACGAGGCTGTGGTCACTGAGAGGAGCCTGTGATCGTCCCAGCAGTTCTTTACATGAAGCTAGGAGGTCCCTGCAGGAAGAGGGAGATGCAAAGAGCATGGCTGCCTGCCAGCAGCAGGATGCAGGAGATGGGCTGGTCTAGGTTGTGGGCTCCAGCTGCAGCCCTCCACATGTCCTCTGCAGCAGGGAATCCCTGCTTTTACACAGCATCCGATGCTGTCTTTATAGCGATGGAGAAGAGCTGTTGTGGGGGTGAATTGGATGGGGTCCATTGCAAGGCCGGACGTGGGACGTTCACGATTGCAAGTTTTGTAGTTGCCTGTGGCAGGTTTGAGATGCGAGCTTCAATCTGCAGAACGGGTTGTTGGTGCCATCAGGCTTTGTGGCAAGTCGCCTTCTGCTGCGGGTTCTGCGTAGCTCTAGGCAACCTGCCAAGGCTGCTGAGCTGTTGTAGCCATGGCCTGGAGCAGCGAGGGGTGCAGCTGGGCGTTGAATGGTTAAGCGATGTGTTACTCCCCATGCCACAAAGCTGGCGGCAGAGCTGCGGGCGTTGCAGGGTTCATCCTGATCATCCGTGTCGTGATGGGGGGAAGTGGTGCTAAGTTTAAGTTCTCCCCTTTTCTCTCCTAGGGGACTTCCTTCCTCCACCCCCACCTCCTGTGGATGACCTCGGGAACATGACATCGTCACAAGGTGCCTTTCCTCCCCCACCTCCTGTGGATGATGTTACTTTCAACGTGCAGGTAAGAAGACAAGGATTTTATTGTTCGTACAGAATGGATCCAAAAATTGTGGAAAGGAATGGATGATGATAAAACGAGGTGGCAAAGTGCTGTGGTTAGAAATCATGTGTCAGGAACAACCAAGTCAGCTTTAGCAAGCTGTGTTTCCCAAGTAGGGAATATTTCCATTCAAAACTTGCTGGGCTATTAAAGGATTTTTCCCATCCGGCTTGAATTAGAAGACTAATTGCCTTATGTCCTTATGATGGTGGATGGGAGTGAAAACTTCCCAGAATGAATTGTTTTCTGGAAGGGCCATCTCCTTCCATGGACTGTGGAGAGACTTTAGGGCAGTAGTTTGATCCTAAAAGTGCTTTGTTTAGAAGCCTAAAATTAAGTGAAGCAAATAAGCCTTGGCCCAGGCTCCCATGATGTCACTGAGACCCTTTTCACCCCCATTTTGCTGGCTTGGGTCCTTCAGATGTGCCGTCTGGATGAAAGTGCAACTGCTGAGATGCATAAGGTGATGATGGCATGTGCTGTGTGGATAGGGATGTACCTTGAACACCTTTGAAAGGTACGAACACCTTTGTGCAGATACCGCCAGCTTTCCTGGGGAGCCGGGTACTGTTGAGCTCAGGCACGTTCCGGACACATGTATTCAGACTGTAGGGACAGGCTGTCAAGGTGATCAAGGCGTGAGGAGCTGATCTCGCCAGTGGGGACCAGAAGAGTTTGGCTTGTTAGCTGAGCAAAGGAAGGCTGAGGAGGAGGTATGGTTGCAAATTTGAAATAGATTTGGGAATAAGCACCAGAGAAGAAAAACTATTTCAGCTCTGGGTGAGTGTTTTTGCGGGAACAGGAGAGGCTGAGCTTGCCAGAAGTACCTTCGTGCTCTTGTTTAGAAAGTTTCCAAGCACTGAGGCTGCGAAGGTCTGGAAGAGACTTCTGGAGGAGTAATGAGAGCAGAGCGAGCGTGATCTGGGTTTGAGGCTGATGCGAGTTGTGTAACCACATATCCACAGCCATGGGGCTGCCCTTGATGACTCTGGAAGGTTGTGGCAGTCCTCTTCCATCCTCTGAAAGAGACTGGGAGCAGGGCTAAGTCAGGAGCCGGCAGGGTCTCGTGTTGCAAGATCAGCTCTTTATCTTGCAGGAGCAGCAAAAGCTGTGCTGAAGCAAGATGTGAGGCCTGAGGGATGAGGCAAAAGGGCAGGTGGTGATGGAGAAAGTTGCTCCATGCCTTTGTGCATTAAACAGTAATTTTCACGTTTACAGAGGGAGGTTCCCGTGCTGAAGGAGCAGAACAAATGGTGGCTGCATTCCTTCTGCTGAGAATCCTTTCTCAGCCCTCAGGACTTGATTGCCTGAAGGCAGAGATCTCAGGAGCATGTGTTGGATTGGGCTCCCAACAAATTGAAGCCAAGCCTGTTTCTGCTCTCTGATGCCAGGCCACTTCGTTTCCATGCCTCAGTTTCCCCATTGCTAAATGGGAGTGCAGGTGACCCCATTCCTGAGCATGGAGCAGAGATCTGAGGCTGCTACTTGGGGGGTTTGGCCCTTGTGAACATGGTGCGAGCCCTCCAGATTTACTCCAGGGTTTGAAGTTTATCTGCTCCAGCAAATCAACCCTTCTCAACAGAAATTTCTCTCTGGATGGTAGAGTGCTGATTGCAGCTTATGAAATACGTGTGCTGTGGCTCCAGATTAAGCTTTTTATACTAGGTGTTTACTTGATGAGGGCAGCAGAATATATATGTTTAGTTTATTGCCATTTTGAGTTACCATTCACAGACGGCTAAAAGCTGCACAGATTATTACAGTTTAAGTTGTAGCTTAAGAGCAGCAGTTAAAATAATAATGCCCAGTTTTCATAGGCCTGTTTATCTCTGGATCTCTATTTGGACAGTGGAACTGGCCACTTAGGATCAGATCCAAAAAGGTACTTTAGTATCTGACTCCCCTCGAGGTGCTTACGCCCTGATGGAAATCAGAGAAGGTCTGGGTCGTGAAATACCTTTGCAATAGATCTGGCATTTTCTTGTAATTTCTGTTTTCCCATTTAGATCCGTCATGTTCAGATTCACGACAGGGTTGGGGAGGAAAGGAGGAGGAAGATTACACTTATTAACTGTAATACTTAAAAAGAAAAAAAAGAAAAGGAAATGTTTATTTTAAAAAAGACTG
Organism: Eurypyga helias; assembly: GCF_000690775.1. Taxonomy (NCBI): domain Eukaryota; kingdom Metazoa; phylum Chordata; class Aves; order Eurypygiformes; family Eurypygidae; genus Eurypyga; species Eurypyga helias. The sequence continues at coordinate 52,883 of NW_010240834.1, read as the reverse complement.
CGTTGGGGCTGGGGGACAGTTGTGTAGGAAGTCCCCCGTCAGCTGGCGAGGGCTTGTTCCCAGAATGGTGGCGAGGGCGCGGCGGTGGCGTGTTTGACAAATAAGGACATAAGCAAAGAGCCTTTTGCCACGTTGGCTTGGGCTCAGGTTAAAAGAGGAAAAAAAAAAAAAAATCCTGGACGGGAAGAAAAATGAAATCACTGTTTGTCAAAGGGAAATAGATAGATCTGGAAGGGAGGAAGGCAGATTTTTTTTTTTTTTTCCTTCTAGTTTTAAAACAGGCATTTTGCCCAGGACAGGGAAAGCAAAAGTGAAGAACATTCCTAAGCAAACTTCCAAGTGCCCTGTTTGCTCACGGAGAGGGACCCTCACTCATGGCACTGGCAAGTTCTTCCCTCCTCTCCAGGCCGGGTAGCTCAGGGATGAGGACGGCACAGCGGTGGGAGAAGCCGGGCCCTGCCCCACATCCCATCCCTGGGAAGGCTGGCTCTGGAGCCTTGTGTTGATAAGCTCTGTCGTGGGGGCTTCAGATCTCCACTGGCTTGGAAATGACCAGTTCTCCTTAAAGGAGAGGTTCAGAGCCCAGCGTTCTGTGGCGGGACAGGACCTGGGTGGCTCAGAGCAGATGCGACCCTCAGCTGCGGACCTGCCAAGGGCCACCTTGGGAAAACATGCATTTACGGATTGCTGCTAGTTACCCGCAGCAGCTTCGTCTGCAGTGTGCATCCCATTTCGTTCGGGACCCTATAGACGCTACTGCAACACGAAAGGAGAGGATTATATTCAGCTGGGAGATCGCCTCTTTCCCAACCAACCCGGCTGTTATCAGTGTGGTTTTTATTGAGAGGCCACAAAACACTTCACAAAAGAAATACTAGTCTCTCCCTGATAAGGAAGCTGAAGCAGGGAAAGTGTTTTGCCTAGGTCACCAGGCTGACCAGCGGCTGGCTAAAAATAGGACCTAGATCTCCTGAGTCCCAGAGCAATTGTGTCTGCTACATTGCACCACCTCATTACTGTAAAAACTGAATTAATGAGTAAATACCATGAGGGGCTGAGACCAGGAAGAATTTGGGATATACCAAAACGGGTGTGCAAAAGTGGTTTAGGTTGGGGTTTACAGTGAAGAAGCAACCAGACTTTTGAACAGTTACATGAAGGGTAGATTTAGATTAGATATAAGGAAGGCATTCTTCATGAGGAGGGTGATGAGGCACTGAAACAAGTTGCCCAGAGAAGCTGTGGATGCCCCATCCCTGGAAGTGTTCAAGGCCAGGCTGGATGAGGCTTTGAGCAACCTGGTCTAGTGGAAGGTGTCCCTGCCCATGGCAGGGGGGTTGGAACTGGATGGTCTTTAAGGTCCCTTCCAACCCAAACCATTCTGTGATTCTGTAATAAAATAGTTTAATACACCAGTTCTTGTTATAACCATGTGTGTATGGAGGGGCTACAGTGCTGTGCTGTACATGGGCAGGAACTATTCTTACATTCAGACCTACTTGACTCATGGTCCCGGTTGCATCCTCCCGTTGAAATACACAGAAAACCAGCCGAAGGGCTCAAATTCCTATAGCCAAGGCAGAAGGAGGAA
>NW_010240834.1:29615-51277 GCF_000690775.1 Eurypyga helias | reverse complement strand
GGTCTGAAGGCGTACACACCTTCCTCTACGAGACTGTTCAGAGGAGACCCGTCTCGCCTCTCCCTAGCGCTCGCGCCTGGGAGAAGGTGGGAATGTGTTGATAGATGCGAGCGGTGAGAGCCTCATCCTTGTTATGGAGGAGGTTGCCAGGCGTTTTGCTGTCTGACTCCCTCCCAGCAAGTGGTGGTGCCTCTTCGTGGGCTGTGACTCACCGGCTAAGGAAACAGCCGGAACAGAGGAATTTTCTGGGTTTTTATGTCTTCTTTATTTAGTTTTTATATTTTGGGTGCACGTATTGACAGATAGTCGGGGAGGGAGAAGTGTGATTTTTGCCTACAGGGGATGCTGCCCTAAGCAGCCCATCTCCCGCTTGGCAGCATGGCGGCTGGGCTCTGCCTGGGTGCTGAGCTTGCTTTAAATCGCCTGCCTTTCAGTGTTCAGAGAAGCTGAAAAGGCCAAAGAGAGCAGAACATGTGTTCAGCCTCCCTCTAGTGCTAGATTTTGTTAATCATCGGGATTATTGGCCTGCGTGTAGGTGGTCGCTGGCGAGGAACATCGGTAACGCAGAGCGGCTCTAGCTGGCTCCGGGCAAGGAGCGTTCGCTCCCGGGGACTGTAAATAAAGCCATAGTCTGTGTGTATCGCTTGCTGTTCAAGAGCCAGCCTTTGCAGATTTCTGTGACTCAAACCTGATTTATTAAAATCCATGTGATAAGCAACTGCCTTTTATCTAAATTGAAGCCGTGTCCAACAGTATAAATAAATTACCTGTTAATGTTAACCCTCTTACTCAAACCTTTTTTTTGATCTGTCTCCCTTCTTCTGCCTGCCTCGTGTGTTTGAGAAACAGGAATGTGCTGTGCTCTGAATTAGCCTTGAACAAATAACATGTATGCTCTCTGCACGCTTAAATGCTCACTGGCTCTCTGCAGGTCAATATGTGTCTGCTCCATAATAGGCGTTTCTAGGCACTAAGGTGAGAAAAATCAGTAATACAAAGTCTGTAAATGTTGATGAGTATCTGGATGCACGATAGGTAAAACATGTTTTTCTCATATGCATATATATGTGCTATATATGTGTCTGAGAAATGCATATTGAGTGGGGTTATAGAGCAGACCTCCATGTTATTGAGGAATAGGCATGCACACTTTATCCCTGCTGTTTTTCTATCCCGTTCTGTGGGTAGGGTGACTAGTAGATCCAGGATCACAAGAGAAAAGGAACAGCCAGCACTTTTTTCGGGCAGCTTTTGATGCAACCCGTCTTACACGCGTGTTTGTTTTACAATGCCAAACCACATTCTATTTTAAATCTTTAATGAACCTCTGTTCCCATCTATGTAACTTTCCAATCCTTACTCTCGTCAGAATAGACAAAGATGGTTATTATAAACCACAACTTTTACTGAAAGGGTAAACTGGAAAAGTTTTAATTGTATGGTGTAAGCCTGTCATTCATCTCTCTGCCTGGCTATTAATATCTTGGCAATGTTATAATGCAGTACAGCCTTTAGTAGCTAAACCTCTCGGCAAGGACTACAAAGGAAGTGCGGATCCAAACAGTTAACCGTGCTCATTATTTTCATCATGCTTATTACTGTGTTATTTAATGTATTTGCTATGTTGTTGTTTAATACAGTAAGGCAGCAGGCAGGATGCGCCGGGACCTGCACTGCTGCACACTCGTGCCTTCTCTGAGAGGAGGATTGTGATTGAGGCTGGGAGATGCTTTTGGAGATGGAGCAAAACTGGCTTTTGATAATCTGCCATACGGTGGGTGATGAGGTGAGGGAGCAGAAGAAGGCAAAAGCCTAATACAGATCATATGTAATAAGGGTGTGGGACCATCTAAACCATTGTGATAGGAAACAGGAAGATCAGCGATGTTGCCGATTGTGGTGTTCAGGGATCATCCAACTAAAACCATCCCAGGCTAAGGCGTAAGGCAGTGTTAGCACGTGTGCCGGCTTGGGTCCAAACAGCGGGCTGCGGTCCCCCGGTGCTGTGCCCGGGGTTATAAGACCTGATGGGCACATCTCTCTGTGGGACACTGTCACACTGCTGGAGTCGGGTTCACTCCTGGCACCTGCGGAGAGGTTTATCTGTAACCTGGATTATCCACCCGTGGATAATAGAGACATGAATGTGGAAAGTAATAAGAGAGGCAAGGAGAGCATGCAGAAAAAGCAGGCAATTTTATCCTGTCAGAGCTAGTACTGCCTGTGACAGACAAAAAGGAAGCAAAACCATCATTGTATCCAAGGTAGAATTATTTAAGCAGAGGGAAAATAAAAAGAGAATGAAGATGTGGGAATTCTCTCATCAAAGCAGATGAGTGATGGAAGAGAGTGAGATAACATAATTAGAACTGAAGAAATTTCCATTCTTCTCATTTCTGAGTGTTATTCAAATCTTCTGTTGGATTAGCAGGTCCTAGGAAAGATCTTTTGCAAGATCAGTTGCTCCTGGTTCAAATCCTGGGTAGCCTGTGTTGCATTAGGGAACTGTAATGCAGCTGTGAGATCAAGACAGACTGTCAGTAGCCCGGAGGGACTCTAAAAATTGTAGCACACTAGTTATTGTGCCATTTCTGTGAAGCTGGGATTGGAAGATGTGGTTTAGAAAGTCCAACTCTTTCCATGCAGCTCGGGCACGGTGGTAGGCTGGGATGTGACAGAGCAGACGGAGTCAGAATCCCACCTTGGTTTTGTTGCTTGAAGTACAGACCTGGAGTAGTTCGGAGAGTAGGGCAAACTTCATCCGACTTTTGATGCAAATTTTGCCTGGCAGTAATGAGACCTGGATATGGAGAAGGTGTGTGAGCATCTAATTTCCAAGAATAGAAGGGGCTTAAATGCAGGTTCCTGTCTCGGGTCTTTTAGTTCCCACCACTGGTGAAAAGCAGCTTCAGCTGCCATGGCGGGTGGGTTTGTTGTCAGAAAACGTTGCCTCTGCATAAGGCACAGTGACTGAGCAAGCTGAAATACCAATGAGGAATGTTGTTGTAGCCAGAGACGGAGGAATTTTGTTCCAGGACAGAAGGGCAGGCATGATATGAAGTGTCTGCTGTCATTAAACTCTGTCTTTGCAGGACCTTTCCCCGCAATTATATTTTTCAATTTTGATTTGCTGATGAAAATGCAGCATGTTGATTAGCTTTAACGCACAAAAAACAGGTAAGGAAGAGCATCTGGAAAACATCATATGACGTTTTTAGTGTTGTTTTTAGTGGTGTGATGTAAAACAAATATGTTTGGCAAAGCTGTAGCAACTCCAAGTGTTGCTGAAGCCAGCAAGTGACAGCTCTGCCAGAGGTGCTGTACAAACTCCTCTCATTCAACAGTCTCGAGCTACAGCTCCTTCCCTCTCCATCCTTGTTTCCACATCTTGCTTTTGCCATGGAAACAGTCTCGTGTCTTGTCACGTCCCAGGTCTAGCCTTCCTCTTCAGCTCCGTTACTCCACTCGCTCCTGAGACGCCATCCCCTTCCTTTCCCTGTCTCTGTCTCTGCAAATTCCCCTGGTTCTGCCCTGCAAACCCTCTGTGTGCTCCCCGAAGGTGCCGCTGCCGAGGTCTGTGCGGACGTTCGGGCATCCGCGCTTCCCGCGGGTGGTGGTAGGGCTGTCCTCTGGGAGCGGCGTTTGGCCGGGTGAGCCTCTTAAAGACACTGAGCTAGGGAATACGCTTTCCGTGCAGATGTAAATCCCGTTTGGCTTCTGTGGCTGGGTTGGCCTCAAGCAGAAAGACAGTTAAAAGATATTTTCCTGAGGTCTAATTTGTAATGACGACACCACATTTTCTGAGGTTTGAATTGTTGAAAAACAACAACTTACATTCATTTATCTGCATATGGACAGTATCAAAATAAACCTCGGAGCTCACCCAGGAGGGGTCTGCACACGGGGCATTCTCTCTGCAGGGATTTGTGGCAGTCTCTGGGCAGCGCAAGGTATTCGTTGTTCAGCTTTCTGTGTAATTCAGGCCCTTTTTCTTCAGCTGAGATCCTCACAGAGTAAACGTGTAGAAGGTGAGGTGTCCAAACGAGGAGGGAGTTGTTAAAAAAGAGAGAAAACCCACGGTCATCCAGCCAAATCAAATACCAGACACACATCTGGCAGCCTTGAAGGAAGGGTAAAAACGGGCCTGATGTTGTGGAAAAGGAGATTGCAAACTTCTTGAAGGCAAGGACCTTCCTCCGTGAATCAGAACTGCGGGCTCTGCCCAGCCGAGGCTTGGTCTCCCATGGGCTGCAGTCCTCAACTGCCCCAAAAACGTGCGGACTGAGGCGGAGTCCAGATTTTCCTCTGAGCTTTGAGAGATGTATAGTAGATTTTTAACATGACTCATTTCTGCAGAAGCCAAAACCAAGCCCTTGACTTTCATGTAGTTTTATACATCCCTTTTGCTGACATTTTGCCAGGCTCGCTGGGAGACTCTTGAATCCTTGCAAACATTTTGGCACGCGCCCCTTCCTATTACAGCAAAACAAGCAAACAAATTCAGAAGTATGTTATATGTTTAACTTCTAGACTTGGAGCTTATTCAGGCTGTGAGAATTGACTGGCCAATTTTAATTTTACTTTTTTTTTGGTGGTGGTGATTTCCTAATAGCTTCACAGCCTGTGTTCAGAAATGCTTTCTCAAATTCGGAGAAGCTTGACTGTGTGCTTAAACTTCATTAAAGTTGATAGAACTTGAGCACACGTGTAAAATGAAGCATATGCTTATGTTTTATACAGCATTTTTGCAGGTGACACAAGCAGCAGCTGCATATGGGTTTCCAACATGTGATTAAATTCCAAAAGGAGTTTTTAAAAACAGTTTTAGTCAACCTTAATTTTCTGAAATTGGTATCTTTAACAAAACCTATCTTTTTTGATTAAAATTGCCTGAGACGTGTCCCTTTTAAAAAGCTCTTCATTTAACTGTCACAATATACAGTCTTGTGTGGGATAGAGTTTGTTCATGTAAATTTAATTTCCGCTTAAAGTGGTACTAACACACAAAGTGATTTCAGTGGATCTGTATGAACGCGGCGGTGCTGCTGCTTTCCCACCTCTGACGATGTGGGGGCCAGGCAGACCCATTAAATTGTCAGCTGTGCCCTTCTGTGTATCGCAGATCATAAAGCTTTGCCCGGTCACCTAGGGAGACCAGAGGCATCCAGCCTTGATCTGCAGACATCAAGAGATGGAGAAATCTTGGAAGTTTGTTCCAGCATTTAATTACCTGCAGTATTTCACATAAGTGAATATCTCTCTTATTTTTAAATAGGATTTCCCTGGCTTTGCCTTCCCAGCTGCTGTGTGTTTCTTCTATTTTGCTAGATCGGGCAGTCTTGTGGTATCTGGCATTTTCATTCTGTGAAGCTGTTTAGATACTGCTATCGAGCTACTCAATCTCCTCCATAAGTGAAACCAAGTGAGCTCTCTACATGTCTCCTTGTCAGCTGTTTCTGCTTTTCTGGGGCATCTCTCACGTTTTTAAAATGCTGCCTTCCACACTGGACATGGTATTTCAGTGCCAGACTCGCCAGAAGTGTTGAAGGGAGTAAAATCACCTTCCACTCTGCACTCTCCTTGCTCCAGGATGGCGTGGCACCAGGCAGGAGCTGGTGTTTGGTATGGTTTTCCCCTATGGAATATAAATCCAGAGTCGGGGGGCTGGGTGTGACAGCTTACGCTGTGCGTAGGCGTGTGTAATTCATGGCTTGTCAGACATGTCCTGTGCCGTTGGAGGCATCCTCCTCTTCCCTCTTTTCTTACGCCAGAATAGGAAAGAGGAAGATCATGACTTGGCCAGGATGTGGAGGTGAAGGGAGTCTTTGTTCTTGGAAATCGCCATAGGATCTTTTATAAATGTAGCATTAATATCATACAAGTCAGTGGGAAGGTCTTCCTTTATTGCAGCGGGCACTTAATGAGCTATTTGGTTTCCACATTGATTAAACTTTGCAGCTGTATTGGGGTAATTGGTTACTCTTTGGTTATGGTTCCCCTTGGAGGCAGATGATGAAATACCTGATATCTCCTCTTAGTTCTCAGTTTTTCTGCAAGAAGCAATACTCTGCGGGGAACATCAGCTCTGCTTGATGGCTAATTAAACATTAATTTGTGATGATATTGGAGCAGATTTTAAGTTGGCGGGGGAGTGGGCAAAGAAAGGGGAAACTTTTAACAGTCACCATAATTATCAATAACGAGTCCTAATGCAATTCCATTAATTAAAAGGAAAAAGATATATTCCCTCCTGCTGTAAAGTTAGTTATGGTCCGTGAAAGTCATACGGGGTCAAAAGGATTTCATGGCCACCCTGAACAGAGAGGTAGTGCTGTCCTGCAGAAGGCATAAAGAAAAAAATTATATATTCCACTTTATATTGTATATTCTACAGATGAACAGGAATGTTTCACTAATTCAATTTAATTCCCAAGGACAAGTGATTGTAACTCCACCCGGAGAATATTAAATTGCCTTAATGGAAAAATAAACTGGTTTTATTCTCCCCCTTCCCTCCCCATCTTCCCCATTCAGTTTTCAAATAACTTTACGTGCCTCCTTAGTTTATTAATACACTTCTCATCTTGCTGCTGATTTTACATCTGGTAGCACTTAACACAGACAAGACTCCCAAAGCTTTTGATCAGACATGTTAAGTAAACTAGCAGGACCGTCGGGTCTGCTGCTCTGGCAGATGTTGGCTCAGGGGACTCCTCCTCTTTCTTCGCTCCTCAACTGTTCCTTATCAAATCCATCTTGTTGCTTTTATGTGCTTGAGGATCACAGTACCTCTTCTCCGAGTAGTAGCTGGCCCATAGTACAAAGATCCTGGGATCAACTGAATGATGTTTGCTGTTCTGCTGTTTTTCAGTAGCACAGGGGTCTCAAAAGTCTCGTTTAGCCGACCTTGAAATCCCAGAACTTCCTTCCATGAGCAAAATGCAGCAGTCAGAAACCCAAGAAAGCCAGATGGAGGTTTGAATGCCAAAGTAGAGGTGTCAGTCTGTGATGCAGGGAGCAGGGGACTGGATCACACTGTCCTGGGTCAGAGCAGATGGGGGCTGAGGGGACCAGACAGCACAGGACCTCGGTGTTGAAATCTCCAGCTTTGGGGCACCTGGGCTTCAAGGCAGATCTTGTTGGCTGGTTTGACCTACTGGGTGCACCCCCTTTACTCCTGTTGCATGATTGCCTTCTGTTGCGGTGGCAGTAGGACAGGGAGCATCGCACATCTCCTCATGGGCGAGTGTCCCATGTCCCATCACAGCTGCTTGGGCCATCGGCTGCTGGCCTTGGACCCAGTGCTTCAGCAGATCATGCCCCAAGCTGTGGAGCCTGTTGGCTAAACCTCTGTGATGCAGCCGGTCTGGATGAACCACAGATGTTTGTGGCAAAAGCTTCTCTCCAGTGTTAGGAGCCTGAGTTGTTTGGAAAGGAGCATAGTTCTGGGCGCTGCCCATCTGCACTGGTAACATCCTACCCCTTGAGCCAAGGTGCTGGTTTTGGGATTGGGGACCTTCTCAGGATGCACGGAGGGCAATAGCTTATTAAACAGTGATGGAAAAAGGGACACTGGCCCATGAGACAGCGTTCGGCATGGTGGTGGCTCGAATCCAGCCCTTTGATCATATGAAATCAGGGCCATCCTGCAGTGAAATTGCAGCTGGAGCATGGATGGTTTGTTGTCTTCTGGCATGTTTTGTCAGGGTTAGGACAGCAAATACAGAGAATGAAATGTCCATTAAGGATCTGGGTTGGCCTGGTGGATTAGTGTCTTCGTCTGGTGGCCAGAAGGAGCTTGGTTGTATCTCCTGAGTTGTGGCACCTTGCACCCTCTACCTGCTTTCCCTTCCTGGGGCTGGTGTCCAGTTGGCAGTAAGCTCTTTGGGATGGTGATGTTTCCTAACTATTGCATGTGAGCAGTGCCAGTCACGCTGATCTCTAGGGAAACCTAAGTCTTTATTGTCACAGTGCAACAAAGCCTTTGCAGTCTTTCATGTATGTGTCCCAGGAGGCTGAGTGCAATTGGCTGTGATTTCTGTTGTCTCAGCTACAAGGAGGGAAGAAGTGGATTTCCAGGTGTTGCTCCAAGCCCTGGCACTAAGGTGATGGTCAGTTATTAACCTGCAGAGACTGACATGTGCCCACCAGCAGCAGAAGTGTCCCCTGTCCGCTGTCAGCTGGTGGATATAAAGCACCAGTGGAGGCTTCATGGCAATGTCTGTAGTGACCCAAATCGAATCAGCAATGCTCGGCAGTGAGTGTTCAGAGGGAAACGTAAAAAAGGAAGCACAGAGGATATTTAATTTATTTTTGAAGTATCTTAGTGGGGTTTTCTTCCACGTGTTTCACCAGCTGCTTTGGAAGTCCAAGTAAACTCATAGCAACAGCAGTGTCTTGCAGCAGAAGTAGCTCTGCAGCTTAACGGCATGTTGTGTGACAAAACACCTACCCCCTTTTCTGTGTTTTCAGACTGATGCCTTCTAGTTTCATGCTTTCTTAATGTTATTTGCTTTTTTTTTTAATTTTGATTATTTTTCCTTTTTATAAACCTCCTACACCCCAGTGAGTTTATAAATTGGTTGTTAAGGTTTCACACTTTTGAAGTGTTTTCCTTTGGTCCGGCTAATATCCAGCAACGCAAACCAGGTAAAACTATTCCATGCCTGAAAAAAAAGAAAGAGCAGGGGAAAAAATAAATCAAAACCTAACTTCCCTTTGGCTTTTATCCTTGATGTCATCAAAAGACTAAAAAGGATATTTCAGGCCTGGCTTCAGCCTGATGGAACAGCAGGGAAGTTCTTTTCTATTAGATCCTTGATACAATCACGTCTGGTGAAATCACTGTGGTCACATCTGCTGAAATCTTCCATCATTTCAGATTTGTTTCAAAAGACTCAATCTTACTGTTTTTAAAGGGCACGACCACTTTTCCAGCCCCTCCTCGGTGCCTGGAACATCAGTCAATCATCCTAGACCCCCCTCACCCTCAATGCTGCAGTCAGCTCGTGTCTCCATGTGTGTGCTTGGTGGGGCTGCCTCTTGGGACTGTTTTAATTTACATTATGGAATTTGAAACAAAATGTTCATGCCTGTTTTTAGGCTCAGGGAAGAAGAGACACAGCAGCCCATCTCTGAAGCGCCTTATTTTCCTGATATATGCCCTTGAAGGGTGCATCTTTTTGCCACTGCGATGTCTTTTTGTGCTTTGGATGGCTTCTGTGACCTTGGAAAGAAAACTGGGAAATTCTACAGCAAGGGAGATGGGGTAGCAAGGGTGTGTGTCTGAAAAGGATCTTGCCTCTGGCAGTGTTATTGCTGGAGAAAGTGCAAAGAAAGGAGAGAATAAGAAAAAGGGAAAATTAAACACAAACCCTGGCCTGAAGTATATCAAGGCTGAATCACTTTTCTTCTTCCTTGTTAAAATTTCTCACAGACTCCTCTTGTATGTATAGTAGATGCCATCGAAATCAAACACCTTTCCTCCTCTCCCCTGCCTGCCCCCGACTAAAATAGAAAGTAAGAGCCCCATCCTTCTCTTTCTGTCTGCACCTCTGTCTAGGCCCAGTACCTGAGCCATGGAGCAGAAAGAGGTGCTAACTCCTTGTTTGGAGAGCTGTTTCATTTACCCACCACCTCGGTGCCCACCCCAGGGTTTTGACAGCCTGCAGAGCGTGGCGGGAGGGTGCTGTGGGTGCAGCCCGGAGGAAGCAGTCAGAGGTGCCCGAATTTATCAGCTCTGCCCCCCGATGTGTGGCTCAGACAATGTCAGGGCAGAAGTCTTTGTTCACTCTCTACCACTGATTTGCCTCAATTCACCTTTTCCTCACTCCTCTTGTTGCTTTAGTCCTTCCTTTCCATGACTGCCTTTGCTGCAAAGGGCTTCTGTGCTCCCTGCATTTCCCCGTTCGTGGATGTGTACATGCAAAGCTGTTGACCTGTTGCATCCCAAAGATTGCTCCCCAGGCACCTCACGCTCCCAGTAAAACCAATGTACCAGGATCAGAGGACACTGGGGGCCCCCAGCCCATTTGCTGTGAGACATTAGCTGCAACCTTTCTTAATATCCATGGTGTTCGTCTCCAGTCTTTCGCTCGTTCGTCTCCAGTCTTCCGCTTGTGAGTACGAGGTTATCAGTGACTTGTGATAGCACGGCGTGCAGCGTGAGCTGATGCTAGGAGGCAGGTTGTGTGCCTAGCTGTAGCTCCGCTGGCTTGGATGCATCTCTACATATATAACGGCACTGCATTTCCCAATCACGACGGCACGTGTTCCTGGAGCACAGCTCCAAGGATGAGCTGGCCATGGCGCTCGTGAAATGCACTCAGCTCTACCTACTCCATAGAAGACTTGAGCAAAGCTAAGGTGGATGGGGAGAATGTGGAAAATTCTACTGTGATGAACAAAGCTCTGAAGGTGCTCAGGAGTTTGGCCGTTGCCTTGTTTTGGAAGAAAACATACCCTGGTGCTCTGGAGTCACTTCCAACCTGCTGTCCATGTAAGCAGATTGCTACTGCAAAGCCACCCTCCATCTTTTCCTGGCACAGCAACACCGCTGGCCATCAACACAGTTTCCCGTAGGCTCAGAAGCCAACCTGGCAGCCCAGACCACATTGCATCCCTTGTCCCAGTGGCTAACAGCTGTCCCAAGCTGCAGCACCGCATGCCACAAACAGGGCATGGAGAGAGGGGGAAATAGAGAATACAAGAGAGGCGGCTGGGTCTGGGAAGGGAAAGGAATTTGGAGCAGGAGCTAGGAAGGACATCTGGGAGCCAGATTCTTCTCTTTGAGCCCATTGCAAAGAGATGGCTTGGAGAAATGAGAAGTTCTTGTTTCTCTGCTGTAACCTGCAAAATGTGGTATGAGTAGGTGATCCAGGTTGTAGGAAATGGTGGCGCCTAGGGAAATCATTGTGGTTTTCATGTCTTCTAGCTCAGTGAGTGGCCTTATAGCCTTTTTAGCACAGTGAGGCAAACTTTGAGGGCCTGCGTTGCCCTCCAACTGCATGTTCCGTGATGAACATCCCTTGGGGTGGTGCAGGGGGACCTGTGGCAAGACCTGGTGTTGGGTGGTAGGATTAGCAAAATTAAAGCCAGTTTTCATTGCAACAGAGTGGGCTGATGGGGTGCAGGAGTGGATTACCATCGCAGCTGCTCTGAGCTCACACCAGGAATTCAGGGCGGACAAAGCAGCCAAGCAGGGAAGTGCTCTGCTGTTTTTCTCTCTTTTCCCTTGCAGCAGGGACTGAGCCAGGGGATAGGAGTGTAGGCGTTACAGAAGTTCACGTGAGTGGATAGTCTCTGGCATGAGCAATTTGTTGGACTGGGTTGCTTTATGTTTGCTTTTTGTCGAACACACGTTGGCCAGGCCAAAGATAGCATCCTTTTTCCTTTTAAATCCGTTTTTCTGTGTTTTGCTGGCTGAAGGGGAGGGCACGCAAGCGACGTGTCTGCAGCAACGCCGTAAATCCAGACAGAAATAGAATTAGCAGTTCTTTCTGGTTCCGGTGTTTGTATCTGCGAGGTCGTGAGCTTAACCAGTCTGGGTTCCTCGGAGCAGAGCCGTGTCTGTGTGAACCTGTTGTGCCTTGGGACCTGGCGCTTGGGTTTTCTTCCAGAGCAATATCATAAAACTTTTGTCGCGATGTCATGACGGAAGAGCATGAGAAGAGAAATAACTTAACCCTTTCCTGCTAAAGTTAGCGTAGCAAATTCTCCTGTTTCCCCAATAGAGCAAATCCCTCCATTGAATCTGGAGCACTGTGGGGAGAAAAATGTAAGATTTGTGGAGATGGGGAAGAAGGAGCAAGCAGAAACTTTTGCACAGGTTACCGTTTCTTAAACGTACTTAAAGTGCAGTGCTGCCCCAGTAGGCCCTTCCTCACATCGGTAGGGTTATTCCTTGGCACTGTCGTACTGCATTGTGCTCCAGCATTTGTAGAATTGGGCTCTTAATCTATGTTGATTATGTTTTAATTGAATAAATAAATCTTCTACAGAGCCCAGAATCAATAGAGGTGTCTCCATGCTATTTTATGTGATTTTTCTAGGTTTCCTAAGGACATTTAACTTTTACAACCTTACAACTTGTTCTGCTGCATTTGCGTAATTGTTCCAGGGAATGAGAACCTGGGAATAATATGGCCCAGAAATGCTAAGAAGCAGAAGTTAAAGAAGATCAGCTGATCTTCTCATTTGCCGCCATCCCTCTTCTCCAGGGTCAGGGTACCAAACAGGCTGTGTGTGGGCTCCAGTTTTATTCCTGAGTCTAACACTGACTTACCACTTCAAGCGCTGGGGCCTTGGGTGGGTGCCTTTTGCATCTCTCCCCACCCCACCCCAACCCCCCCACTTTCCAGGCTGGCTTTTGGCTGTTTAGCTTAAAAATTCTCTGGAGTGGAGCAATCACAATTTTTGTGTCTGGGAAGCCTGTGGCTGCCCTGTAGTTAGAAGCCAACAACTGGAAGATGGAGAAACACCAAATGAGAGCCATGAAGTGCACTAATAGTGGAAAGGAAATTGTGCTTTTACAGATTTAAAAATCCAGGTGCCTACAGCCAGCCAGGAGTAACGGTCTGAGGTAATTCCTGTGAAAAGTATTTCTTTGAACAATAGTTTGGATGGAGAAACATTAACTGGCTCTATAATAAGAACAGGCAAGAACAACTGAGTTTGTACATAGTTTCTAACGTGACTCTCAGCTTTTTAAATGATGTGTTCTTGCATAAAGCACATTGGAGCTTCCATTTTCTTGTTAGTCAAGCCAAATTTATTGTAATCCAATAAGATTTAACAATCATTAGGAGCTAATGAATGCCTTAGCACGTATGAGCTTGGCAGATCAGAGCCTGCCTGCTTTGCATAGTCTGTCTCTCTCTGACCAACTTGCCATTTGTGCATCGTATTGATGACTGTGGAGTTTTGTAAAACAGGTAATGATTGAGTGCTCCTGAAATGAAGTTTAAATAAAAACTATTTGGAGCAGCCAGGGAGCCAAAGAGAAAGGCGAATTTTTGGCTTGGAAAATTGAAGTAACTTGGTGAGAGTGAAGGCAAACAGAGCCGGATTGTCTGTGGGGAAGTGTTGATATGGTCTGAACAGGCTTTACAGTTGAAATTAGATGAGTTGTTAGGTAATTCTTTAGTATTTTTATTATTTTATTATTGTAGTACTGGAGCTGAGACTGAGCTCTGTAGTTGCATGTATGCAGGGAGACTCTGGAGAATTTGCAGGTAAGTCAGACATGGAAGGAGAGAAGAAAAATATTGACTAGGAGTCAGGTTGAGAAAAGACTTTCAATCGGTAATATTTCACTTGACTCAAGAACTTTGGTTTCTGCACATGCCCAGAATGTTGCTGGCTAAGTTGGGTAAGCTCCCGGCACCTACATAACATCTGATCGGTATCCTTAGTTGGTTCTCTTGAACTTCTCATTCCTGCCAGAGACTAATTCCCATAGCACTGAAAATGTTGAGGAGGGAGATGCTTCCTAGCTTGTGCCTGCCTTTGTGCACTGCCAGGAGGTACTGCTGTTGGGTTGGGATGTACAGCACAGACCTTCCCCAGAGGTTTTGGACTAGGCTGATTATTCAAAAACAAAGGGTGTGAACGAGCCCTCTTTTACAATGCATATTCTAGCAGGGATTGCAGTGCATCCCCTGAAGAGCAGCTTGGGGATCACATACTCTCCTGCAGTGCTGAGACTTGGGTTTTACTTTTGGAGGTTGGTGGTGGTGGTGAAAATTCATGTCTCTCTTCCCAAGTGAGATCCCCTACCAGCCTGGTACAAGTGGGGCTGGGCTGTTTTGAAAGCAAGATGAATCAGAAAAGGTCCTGGCTGTAGGTTGTTATTTGCTCTGGGCATGGGCTTTCCTGCTTTTCTTAGCCTTTCTCACAAGGACCTTATTTATGTTATTTTGTGACTGCTTGTTGAAAATCATGCCATTTTTCTTGAATTTGCTAGAAATTAATTGAACTTTTTCATGCCTCTTTGAAGCAGCTCATTTTTTATATGGAAGTTGTGAAGAAGTGTTGAATCAGACAGGTACAGCTACCACAGATTGATTTAAGATAAGAACAGGTTCAGGTAGACAGTTGCCGGCCACTACGAATTGCAGCTCTGCTCTGCTTCTGCTTTGCCTGGGATGGGGGCACGGCAGAAGAGAGACTCCCAGAATAGAGGTGCTCCAGGCCCGGCCAGGTGTCCTGCTAAAATACATCATCTCCGTCTGCTGGAGTGGGGATTCTCCTGCCTCCTCACCTCGGCAGCAGGTTGCACACCGATTTGCATAATCCTCCACTCAACTTCAGACAGTGGGACCACTGTGGGGTATGCATGAAGAAAAGCCCCAAAGCAACCTAAATCCTTGTGGGGTGGAGGCTTGCTGCTGGTTCAGGGAGAGAGCTATAGCATTTCAGCATGTTTGTCCCTGCAGCCTGAGAGTTATTGCTGGGCATGGTAGCAGCTGCATGAGGACAGTAAGAAACCATGTCCCACGCCAAGTAGTTTGAATAACTGCAACTCTTCTTTCTTCTTTAAGGTGAATCCTGGTGGCAAGACACTTGAGGAGAGGCGGTCCAGTCTAGATGCAGAAATCGACTCTCTGACCAGCATCCTGGCCGACCTAGAGAGCAGCTCTCCGTACAAACCTCGGACTCAACAGGTTAGTGGCACATTGCATAAACAGGGAGCGGGAAAGTGGCCAGCGTTGACTGCTGGAGTCAATTTGCTAACCGCTCGGTATTTGTTGTGAGCAGACGTGCCAGCAGCTCCTCCTGATAGCATCCAGATGTGGCTGTCAATGGGGAGAAGGGCACAGCCTCTCTGAAGGGGGCACCGGCTGAAAAGCTGCCATACCTCTGAGCGAAGAGCCTCTGATCCCGATTGTTTAGATTGCCACGGAGATTGTTAGCAAAATACTTGCAAAAAATGACATTTCGTTCGCCTCGCCTTTCCACCAACAATAGCTTGTGAATTAAACCCTGCTCAGTTTACAAGTACTTTTACGCTTTTATTTTTTTGTTGTTTTTCTGTTTTGTTAACTCGTATCTGTCACGCTGCCAGAAGGATCCCGATATCCGTGTCTCAAGTTGTTTTCTTTTGTTTTTGTCGTCTAATCAGTGGCGATGAAGTGGCTTGGATGGTAGCTCAGCTGTCAGGGTGGCTGTAGCCCAGCAAGGCAGACTGGAATTCGCACTTACTCTGCTGTGTCTAGACGGGGTCTGCGGGGTGACAGCAGCTCAGCTAATTTTTGTCACTCATCTAGGTAGTGCTTGAGTGGAGCTATTTAAGTTTTGCTAAGATGTCGTCTGTTTATCAGACAAAGCGGTGTCACCTCAGTGGCACTTTAAAAAGGGCAGTTCTGGAGGTCTCCAATATCATCCCAGATGTGTTTGCACCCAGTTGTGCAGCGCCTTCACTTCCACATCTCATGACTAGTTTCATTTCTCATGCATATATGGGTCTGTAGGCATGTATGCAGCTGGATGTATGTTTTGTTTGTCTTGCTGATGTCATCCCTAAATAAAACCCCAAAAGTCGACAGAACCGAAGGGCAAGTTGAGTGATGCGGTGCGCACCCGTTATCCCATGTAGGCCGTCTCTTTAGTTTGGGAGGTTTTGTCGTTCTTTTCATTGTTGAATTTCTTTTAAATAATTCGGAATTGATACCTTTGGAGGCTCTGGCATGGTGGCCTGTGTGGTTTCACTCCTTCTACGGCACCTCCCAATAAGCCCTTCTTTCTAGCAGCACGTACACAGGTATCACATAAACTTACAGACTTACCCTGGAAAAAGTCTGATTTGTGTCAGTCAGCGAAAAAGAGCAACAGTGTAAAACAGATACAATTTGGTCCTTTTCCCGGTGGGTTTTCGTCGTTGTGATAAGTGAGAACAGTTTTAACAGTGATCGTGCTCAGGCATGGTGTCAAATAACCCGTGTTCCTTTAGTTTGCATGGGCCAAACACTCACAAATGTACACTGTTACTGGGAAATGTTTTACGGTGTCAAAACACTGTGAGGGTTAACCGGAAGAGGTTTGTACTCACCATTTTCCTTGGCGATGCCTGCAGTCAGCTCCAGCGTCTTCACAGAGGCATGGAACTTCCACTTTGCTGAGCATTTGCAGTTTGCTGAGAGTACTGCTGACTGCCTCCTGCTACTTCTTCCTTTGGGATCTGGCATTCTGTGACTAGGTTGGTTTTTCACTTTTATTTTGTACCTGTACCATTTCCAAAAGTAATTAAAAAAACCCCCACGGCTTTCAAACGCAAAGTTCTGCAGGCGTGTTTGAGTTTCTGGAGGATCGGAAGGCATAGCCCAAGTTTTGGACTTGCTTGCAGGCTCCGAGATGACGTGTGCTGCTTGGTGCACGTGCCCGTTCCCTTGGCTTTTTGCCTACAGTTCAGGTGGGGGTTCTGAAGACTTGTCCCCATACCCAGGAGCAACGGGATGCTGCTGCTTCCTGGTGCGTTACGATTGCTCTGCGCGATCCAGGGGGCAGAAAAAGCTGAATTTCATCTCTGGGACCAAATCCCCGTTTTCCTTGTTCACATTAACAGATTTTCAGGATTTATTGATTAACGTAATGATGTCCTGTGAAAAGTACAGCTACAGCAACTTCTGACTTTAGCTGCTAGAGAAAGAAAATGCCAGAGTTGAATGTATCATCTGCTGTAATTAAAGAGTACTCAAACAAGTCCTTGAAAGGTGGAACTAGAACGTAAAGCTTTGATATTTTCCTTTGTTTGATCTGTACTAAGTATTAAAACTGGTGAGTCATTTGATGGTCTTATAGTGGGATAATAGATTAGGCTGCAAATTGTGAGGTACTTACTCAGAACATCAGCACGTTTATTGGATTACACCTTAGCTGACCTTCCCAAATTTATCAGGATAATGGCTGCAAATCGGAAAATAGAGTTACGACTTGTTTTCAGAGACGACGTTTCCAGTTGTGCTGATGCAGTTAAAGCATTATAATAATTTTATAGGTATACCTTGCCCTTGGGGATACTCGTATTCTGCAATAAGAGAAATTTTATTGTTAGGTTTTACTTTATCTTCAAGATAGTTTTAAAGCACCATAAACGAAACTGTAACGTAGTCCTCTCTCACTGGAGTGGGAATGATAGCAGCGTAATGACAAGCAGCTTATTTAACATACCCTACCCACTGGCACACATTCACGTAGAGGGAAGTTCTTTTGATCCTTGGTACCAGGTCAGGCTTGCAATGAGGCACCTCCCGGCGCAGTGTGTCTCTGGGGCAAAGGGATTTGCAACCTCTGCTGAAGGTTTGGGAAGTCCAGAATGGGTGGACCAATGCCAACCCCAGGCAATTCCCCTTGGCCAGCAGACCTGCTGTTGAGGACATGGCTGAGTATGAATCTCTGCACCATCCCTCCATCGCTTACCTGGGCATCACTCTGGTAGCATTGTTTGTGTGCCGGGCAGGTGACAAGGACATTGCCAGGACCTAAAAGTGACCACCGTTGATAGAGGGCGGGGGGAGAGTTTTGACATCTGCGTTCAGCAGCACCCTCCTTGTGCCCAGTGCTCCTGCCTAATTCAAGACAGCTGAGTTGGAAAGTGAAGGTAGAGTGGTCACCCAGGTCCTGCTGGCTGCTTCCCATGCCTTGGGCAGAGGTGGTAGGATGCTCTTGTCCTGTGGAGCAGTGTTGCCCTCTCCTCTGAAGTGACGAGTTTGAAAAGCATTTTCTCAGCATGGATCCTTTATGGATCTTTCCTCCTGATGGCGGCAGGTTTTGGTGGGAGGAGGTCCTTCTGTGAGTCTGGTACCCCAGTGTGAGTCAACCCCCATGTGCCGAGCCTCAAAGATTCTCTCAGGCTTCATTTCTGGTTGATTCTTGTCTGTCTTCAGGCAGTGGCTGAGAGAGTCCCTGCAGCGGAGGTTTTCTAGGCATGGATGGCTTCCTTCATGCTGGCCATCAACATCATGGGGTGAGAAGCAGTTTTCAATCACCATCACCTCAGCCTCAGGCTGAACCCATGACTTGCAAGTGAAAGTCTCTCTGAGTCACAGAAGCAGTCAAAAGTGATTAAAATGTTAGTTGTTGGGGTTTTTTTTTGTTGTTGTTTGTTTTTTTCCAAAATTGCGTATATCAAAAAGAGAAGAAAATTACAAGACTGAAACATCATCTTAAGCTGCAACACAGCAGCATCTAAGGAGGCGTTCTGTCAAGTGGGATGGTATAGGAGAGACAGTATTTCAAGAATTCAGCTGGATTTTTAGAAAGGCCCAGACATCACCTGAGTTTGAGAGGTTTCTATGTGCCCTTCCCCAGCACAGCCTGTTCCAGCCTTCTGGTGCAGTGAATTGGAGACTGACACGATCTCAAAATTACTGTGACTGCAGTGGCATGTTAAGTGGTGAGCTTGGCTTGGGTATTGCTCGAAGAACTACGGATGCATCATGAAAAAATGTAATTCATATTTTCCTCCTGTTTGGTAAAGTTTAAAAATGCTAGTGCGATGAGTAAAATACAGAGCTCCTCTCGTGTAGCTGCAAAGAGTTTTCTGTTTACCTCCCAAACTGGAGTAACCCATTGCGAAGTTCAGAGGCAGAGAATCCACTGTGCCTTTCATCAGTAAAACGAGGTTGTACAGACAGAACATTTAGGTGCATAATTCCATGGATGGGAGCAGGGGCTATTCCTAAATTGGGTGAATCCCAATTAGGGGGACTGGTGAATGCTGTGGTCATCTGGCTTCTCTGTTAAAGGGTATTTTCCCCAATTTTTACCTGTTCTGCTTAAATCCTTGCTTAAGAGATGAGTGCAGCAAGGCCTTTAGCAAAACAAAACAAAACAAAATGAACCCCATGCCAAATTTCAGTCCATAAAATAAATGTTTGCATTTTTTTTAAAAACAAGAGAACTTTTGTGACTCTGGAGAGAGCGCTTCCAGCAGAGGCTGTGAAAATGAAATACTGGAAATAGCAGCATAAAAAAACTCAGGATTTTTTGTCCCTGCTGTGAATTGTGTATTGAATGCTGATTGCTTTGTCTGGAATTGGACACCTACCTTCTGAAACTCTTGAGTTTTATCCTGAACTTCCAACAGATTGTCTGTTTGGCAAAATAGGGCTTTGTGGGAGGTGTACCAGGTAGTAAGATGTACCTGGTCCAAAGGTAATTAGCCTTTTTTAAAAAGAAATACTAGGTAACCAAGATCAGTGGAGTATTTAAAAAGCAAAAAACCTATGCTTTGGTGGTGAAGATGAAATCTGGTTGTGTACAGCTTGACCCAGAGGGCACTGGGCTGGCACTCTGGAGACCTGTTTCATTCCGAGCTACCACCATTGTGCTAAATGACCTTGAACATAACATCTCTACTCTGCTTCCTCTCAAAATCTCTTCTGTCCTTGTAGCTTGGCAACCTCTTCAGTGTGATTTGCCTCTTACTACCCGTCTATATGGCATCTAGCAGATTGAAACCTTGGTCTGGGTTGAAGGCCTTTAGGTGATGTGATTATACAAATGATGAAAAAAGAGCAGGAAATTATTTTTTTCATCTGTCAGCGGTTAAAATGAAGGCAGAGTTAGGTGAGGTATCTAAGGATTCACGCCTATGTCCCTGTCTCTGTATCACTGCCCCAGTACTACACATCTGCCACTATCCAACACTGTCAGCGAAGTGAATAGTATTTTGAAGGAAAAGCAGCTAATTCTCAATGTGAGCTGCAGAACAATAAAGAAGTAAAGAAAATTAAATTAAAAAATCAGTGATACATTTTCATTAAGTTGCAAACACACTGGGAAATAATGTCTTCTAATGACCGGATTTTAAAAGGAGTTTAAATGTTTGACAGCGTTGATTGTTATTCCATCACTTCTTTTGACAACCAGTTGGGGATAACAAAAGCAGTAAAAAGGCAATGGACATATTTTCTTGCAGTGTGATGGGACAGAATTGAACGGTTTCAGCTGTAGGATGGCAAACCACAAAACAAGGCAAAATGTTGAGTGCTGAAGACTCCTAGGAGCACTCTTCCATGCGCATTTCTAATTTTAGTGCCCCACTTACAGCTACGCCAGGAATGCACAGCTAAGGGTTTGGGTGTTTTATCTTTGTTTACGCGGAGCTGTATCTCCAACCATGAATAAAGCCTTCTACTCAGCGAAGAGCAGCGCATTCCCTCAGCATCGAAAGAGAG
The DNA here is from genome assembly GCF_000690775.1 of Eurypyga helias. Lineage (NCBI taxonomy): Eukaryota > Metazoa > Chordata > Aves > Eurypygiformes > Eurypygidae > Eurypyga > Eurypyga helias. Next base: position 31,100 of record NW_010240834.1, on the reverse strand, counting down.
CCTTACGATTGCTCTTGGTTTGGGCTGTGGGATTGACATTCGGGCACTGTGATAAACAGTTCGCTGAATCCCTATTCAGAACAGTCCACACAAATTTGCTAGTCCAGGCTCAGAGTCTGGTTTCCTTGCTCCTGTTATTTACCTGAGCCTGGCTTCATAGGTTGGTGCACACCAGAAGGATTTCGCGAGCACAGTCCACGGAGCATTTGCTAGCATCCCAGGTGTTGGCAGGGATGTTTTTCTTAAAAGAAAGAAAGAAAATTCAGGGGGTAGTAGCAGATTAAGATTAATTTGGTAGGTTCAGAATTAATTCCCTCTTCCTGTATTGTTCATGTGACAGCGTTTGTGGTCCCTCTGTTATGGGACTCGGGATTTGGCTGTTTCAGGTATTCAGAATGGTACTGAGTCTTTTCAGTGCAATTTGGGCTGAAATCGATCGCTTAGCTTCTGCTGTCTTCAGATACGATATTTGAGGTAAATGAAAGTGCCCATGCCTTTTCTGCTGGTCTGAGCACATCTAATCTGTGGGCATCTGCGCAGCTTTGCCAGAGGCTTCTGACCCAGCAGCACAGCCCGGTAGCCAGACGGTGCTCTCCCAGCGCTCTCCTCTTTGTATGTGTGGACTTGAGGTCGGTGCATTTTGGATTTTGTGGGCTTTTGCATCGCTTTGATTGTGGGATGAAAAGGGCCATTGGGAATAAGTCCATCTGCTGAAACCGAGAAGCATCCCCCATCTATCCCGCAGTGTCGATCACCTTTAGGTAGGACCATCCAGCTACTGCAGAGCTACATGTGCTGCACGATGCTTTTCACGAGGGCTGTGAGTTGCTGCCATTTCCCCACTGACTTGGATGGCTCCTGTGGACACAGAGGGATGGCAGTGTCTCGTAGAGGTGTGCTCAAGCTGGTACTGAGCTGGTGAGCTCCGACACTTGTAGCAAGCAGCCCCAGAGGGCTCGGGCAGACTCACCGCAGGGCTGCTGGCGAGGGCTGTTCTCAGCGGGCTGGAACACTTCTGCCATAATCACAGACATCAGGAATTGCACAGGCTTTTTTTAAAGTTGGGGTCACCTCTGAGAGCTGCTCTCCTGCTTCTGGCTGGAGCGTGCTGGCTTTGTGCTCTTTGGAAAATCTGGGTGGATTACTTAAAGTAGAAGAGGAAGCGTCCCATCTGGAGCAATTTCAGTGAGTTCCTCCCAACACTCGAGAAGCAAAGCCTCTACATCCAGAAAACTCTCCTCCTGCAGTTCCCCTCTCCACAGGCAGTGACATTCCCACCCGCGCAGGTGGTTTTTGAGAGGGTCCCAAGTTTGAAGCTTTCTAGGACTGCTGCGGGTGTGCTGGCTGCGCACGGGGCACGTCTGTCACGCCATCCCCAACACGCCTGCAGGCAGGGGAGCGTTCATGGGGCAGGGATGCTCAGCCGCGTACGTGTGAGTTGAGAGGCATAGCCAGCAGATGATTTCATGTGTGTTCGGGTTTGGC
>NW_010240834.1:29343-29555 GCF_000690775.1 Eurypyga helias | reverse complement strand
AACTGACACTGCTCTGATTAGCAGAAGCTCGAATCAGTTGCATCTGCTGGTATGTATTAAACCTTAATCCTTTTGATAAGAGCACGTCCGTGAAGATTTTTAAAGAAAGTTTTCTGAGATCCCAGATTATCAGCTTGTCACAGATGAACAGGATAAGAGTGACCTTTGCAGGGTATTATTTCTTCCTCTTGTACTAGCATCAGAGTGAAAAT
>NW_010240834.1:18882-29314 GCF_000690775.1 Eurypyga helias | reverse complement strand
CTTTTTTCTGATGCATAATCAAGTTCACAGAAATCTCAGTAAGGTTTTACTTTTCCCCTTTCTCTTTTCTGCATCCATTTGGGTTTTCTGCCTATGTGCTTGGCTACAGCTTTAGATGACAACTAGTGTTGGGTACATCGGACTTTAAAGTCTGTGCAGGCATCCCAAAATTGTATGTGGATAAAGATAAACATTTACTTTGGGAACAGTGATAAAAAGCAAATAATACCTCATAATTTGGTCTTTTTTTCATTCTGCATTTATGATTTTTTGTTGTGTTTGAGAGCAGGGCTCTTGCTCTATAAAGCTGTTCAAGGCCTTCTGCCTATTGTTATATTTCAGTTTTTGTCTTTCCCTGCAACGGGTCCAAGCTGCGGTACAACATCATCTCAGGAAGCCTGTCACCATTTCCCCATCCTTGTTTTTTGGCACTCACAGTGCTTTGGCACTCAACTCAAAGGGACCCAGCCCGCTTCCCAAGCTGTCTGCGTGTCCAGCCAGCAAAAAGCTGCCACCTCCGGGGCGGAGACCTGCGTTCCGTCGGACACACGCTCTGCTTGCATCCTTGCACGGGTCGATGCATCTGAGTGCTTTAGCGGCATTAGATTTACCACCGCGACAGCAGCCCTGTGAAATACGGAAGTATGCTTGCTGTTTCATGGGCAAGGGAGGAACTGAGGCACTGGGAGATTAGGTGACTTGGTTTGTACCTGGGTGACCTGAGGAGCTGAGGCCGGACCATGGACACTTCGCCACCCCATCACAGATTTATCCTCCTCTCGTAGCACATGCAAATGGATGCGCAGAGAGTGCGTGGGAACATTGGCTGTCAAGAGGCTTTGGAGAGATAGGAGGTGTGGGAAATGCATCCACTTTTATCCTGGAGTGTGTGAACCAGGCAGGGGCAATAAAAACACCTTACATTTCTTCTGTGGGAGGGTGTTGCTTGATACTCAGCTGCAGCTTTGTGATCTACAGGCAACAGACTTCTTGACGTACTGTCTTGCAAGCAAACCCTGAAAGATTCACACCCCCAGGTCTAGAAAGTTGCAATATCCTGGATCTGTGTCATCACTCCCTGATCTCACCATCACTTTAGAAATAGGAAGTTGTTCTCCCCACCTGCGTACAACTGGAAGGAAGTGTATGAAGTTGAACTTAGTCCTGTGGCACAAGGCAGTGATGTCCCCAAACATGCAGTAGCCACTGGCATGCACAAGGCTCGACAAGGGAATAGCTAGTGCTTTTTTTCAATGAAAGCATAGTTTGTTAGTTCTTCCCACCCAACACCCATCTGTGTCCGGCAGTTGGATCCTCCCCGCATACTGTTTGAATCCAGTGGCTGCTTTTAAGTGAGTCTGAGAGAGGGGTCTATGTATGCAGAACTCGGTGGCGGGGGATGAGGGACCAGACCCGAGTCCTTTGGGCTGGCTGTCCTCACTGTGGCCCGTGGGCTGGCCCATCCACACATGTGCACGGCAGTTTCCGAGCCTGCTGTGTGTCTTGCAGACAGCCTGAACCTTTGCTCTTCCAGGCTGTGCTTTAACCAGGATCTCTGACCTGTAACACTGATTGTTTGGCTGACATACACAGATAAATGCCAAGGCTAATACTAAGGGGAGAAGGGAAGCAGGAGGGGCGGTCAGGAGAGGTGATGGAGGAGGACAGGAAGGGTCTGAGTCTGCTCAAGATGCAAGACACAAGTCCATAGGAAATTCGACTTCCTTTGCTCTGCTCCTTACGGTTTCTGTTCCTTTTGTGTTGACTGCTTCTCTTCTACACACTAGGAACCAGCTGCGTTTCCCTCCCTGTTAGGGAAAGGGAAATAATTCAGAGCCAAGGGAACAGCACAGCAGCTCAGAGGAACACCTGCACGGCAATGCATCACTTGGGAATTCGCTCCCGCTGTGGCCTGCACTGGACGTCTTCCCCAGGCCGTTTCCACCAAAGTGGGAATGATGGCTTTGTGGTTTGTGCATTACACTCACAGCAAGGAGAGCGTTGCCTTGATAGGCCTTCAAAGTGCCTCGGATCTATCCAGAGACCACTGAAGGGCGGGTGTAGATCCTGTGGATGTGAGTTACTGTTGAGTTGCTCCTTTTTTAAAAGAGGAAGGCAACTAACTTCTGCAGTTGCAGTTTCTAAATACGTTTGAAAGATGAAGGCTAAAACATGCTAGGAGCCATTTTAAAGTATGGCCTTCACAATTTTATCTTGGTTACTTACTGAGTGCTTGCAGCTTTTCCCACATTTATCCCTGGAGTGCCCTGGGCAAGAAGTTCGATTCTATTGTTCTGCAAATGGAGAGCTGAGGCACAGAGACGACATGCATCTCGTTGTAAAACAGGGCTTTGGACACGTTGGTGGCATTCTGGGATAGTTTTGTCATTAGCTGCTCCATCCTGTCTTTCGTGTTCTATTCTTAAAGGGTCTGTCCTGTCAGGGAGAGAGAGGACCCCTCCCTGGAGCCCTTGCTGGACAGTCCGAAGGCAGAGCAGATCTGTTCCCAGCTTCATCTCAGGTAGCGCTGCCTGGAAGCATCTAGAGCCCTACAGAAGACGAAGAGCTGGCCATGTAGTTTCTACATTAGACCCTGCTACCAGTGCATAAATAAACATGATACATTTATAGCCTGAACATATCTCAGGATTGTTGCAAGATGTTCCTAGTTCAAAACCGTTAACCATTAAAGTAAGAGGCAGATGCATCTGTGGATGGTTTAAGGGGCTGTGTCTATATTTTCTCTTATTGATTGCCTTTTGCCTTCCTGTCTGGAACCTTTTGAGAGATGACTGCGGTGCCGAGATGCATTGTCTCTTTCTGTATATTAAAGCTGCCTAGGCTAAAAAAAAACTCCAACCCACACCCAGCCTGTACTGAAAGCTATGAATTGATAGATCCTTGCTATAGCTCTTCAAATAACTGTAAATTACTCCAGGCTGTTACAGTTTCATTGTAAGGAAGTTCCTTCCTTGACTCAGACTTCTTTGCATCACAGTGAAATGCAATTAGGTGACGTACGTATTGTGGCTTGGAAGCACTTAGAATTTTCTCAGCCTTATGTTGTCAACTTTTGCTCAATAGCAGGCTTGTGGACTGTGTCACTGTGCCTGTGTTAGCATATATTATCACCATATGGTGTTTCAATAGTGAATAGGAAACTTCTATGAGTATGTAAAAGAGGATGAATGGAAAAAAAAAATTACAGCAAGATAAACGTAACCTACTGCTTCACAGCTGAAAGTGAGCGCTCTAACTAACTGCTGTTTCTATGGGAAATCAATAATGCGTTGGTCCAATGAGTATTACTGTCTTCTCCCACAGATTTAAAAACACAACAAAAAAAGCCCAACACAAACAAAAAATGGACCTGGTCAGAAAAATGAGATTTTGATTTACTTGTTACAAATGTTGCTGCCAATGTTTGCAGTCTGAGGCTGGTTCCTCCCTTCCCAAGCAAAATATTCAAAGCCCTACAATGAATTCTTTGCTTGGAATGAAGTTGTTTCATGTGCCTAAATCCAGCGAGAGCAAGGGCAGGTTGCCCAGTTTTATGGCATTATACATATAGGATTGTTGCCATCATCTCATCTGGTTGTTAGCATAACCCAGGTCAGGGACCTGGCTATCTTGTCATAACTAGCACTGTTGTTTATCGTGGGGTTGAGGAGAGCCTGGGTATGTTACCCCCCTCTGGGGTGATTTGTAAGAAGCCGATGAGAGCCCATTGCTATCCCAAGAAGCTCAGAGCCATGAAGAATTGCCATCTTCCATACAAGCAATCACTCCAGTCATCCTGGGGATCAGGCAATTTTGATTCCCTCTTCCAAAACCATTAGCTCATGATCCAAGGAGAATTTAAGAAAGGTGGGAGGCACAGTTCTGTTTCTGTCCAGCAGGAAGCCGGGATGCACATCAGTTTCAAACGGTGATTAAGAGGGGAAGAGAAGGTGTCGGGGTTGATTACTGTGCTGGTTTGCAGAAAGACCAGCTGTGCGTTACATGAGAGATCTGTGCAGTTAAGACCGTTTTGCAGTCTTAAGAAGTGATGGATCAGCCAGTAGTTCAGCTGGGATTTTTTGAGCACTGTATAGTTCAGCGGGGAGATAGTACAAATACCGTATTGAACTCTGTTTAATCTTTTCCTGGAAACATTTTGACTGGAGTCCGCATCAGCAGCTCATGTCCGAAGTGCAGGACAGGGGATCTGGCTGTGAAACAGGGTGGCTACAAAGGTCACGGTGTTTTATGAGGCCCCAGTGACAGAGCTGCTACTGTGCTCGAGACAGCACTCTTCACTTCGCACGAAAAGCCGTGGAGATGCAGGTACCGGTGTTTTCTGACGCCCCAGTGGCAGAGCTGCTACTGTGCTCGAGACAGCACTCTTCGCACGAAAAGCCTTGGAGATGCAGTTATTAAGTGCTTTTTCAGGGCAGACATAGATCACACTTAGGTTTTGGAGGCAACTGCAAGAGTCAGCACCCCAAAGCAGGGCTGTGTAACACTGGAAATCATCAGGCTTTTTAGCTTTTTGGCAAGACTTGCCTTTGACAAGACTTGGCTTTGACACGGTTGAGTAATGTGGTCATTTCTCACTAATGGCAATAAAACTGCGGAGAACACCTGCTGTTTCTGTATTGAACATATGTGTGCGTGCTCATGTAAAATCACAAATACATGCAGGTCTAGAGAATACAATTCAGATTTGGCATCTTTCCTACAAATTGTATTTTAGAACACCTTAAATTCTTCCTGTAAATAACATCATTTCAGAATTGAGCTCATTAATGAAGAGAAGGAGAGGAGGTAAGGTACAAAGGCAAAGGAGGAAAAACTTGGTGTTTTTTGTTTTGTTTTGTGAGCTTTTTAAAGGCAAAACAATCATTTGACAAATTTGATCATTTGCTGAGTGTAGTCAGTGATTTCTCAGGAGGACATATGGACAGTCTCAAGAGACTGTGCACGATAGGAACTGCATGGAGCCAAAAACGAAATGATGGGCTGATCGCTTAGAAAGTATAAATGGAGGGAACATCTGAGGATCTCTGGCTCTTTTGCTTATGAGCCAGTGCTGGATTATCCCCTGTAATCAGTGCTTGCCCCAGCCCAGTTTCAAATAAATTAAATGTAAATATCTCATTGCTTTCTTTGGGTGATTATTCCAGACTGAAACGCATACAGCTGCTAAGAGCTATTTGACTTCAGCATTTTCTTACTTTATTTAATCTCCTTGTTCTGAGTGACACTTCATGTATGTGTCCACGCCTGTGCGCTCCTCCCGTGTGGATGCATTCACTTCCCGTACCACGTGTGTACATACAGAGCACAAGGAGGTTGAAAATCCTCAGTGCAAAGCTGTAATAAAAGGACTGACAAACTGGGTCTGTAACATGCCTGACCTGACAATTAAGCAAACTTATTACCGTGTCAGCCTGCCAGATGGATCATCTACTCATGATGTAACGTGTATTGCTTCTGAATGTATTGGAGTGCAGTTTCCCATTTTATGTTTGTTGAGCTAAGAAAGGGAGAGGGAAGAGACAGTTTTATTTGAACTAAACCCACTCGTTTCAAGTGTGTTTAATGATAGCAATATGTGACAGATAAAATCCTAGGCCCTGGTCCATGTTTATTTTAATTTCAAGCAATGGGGAAAGATGGAAGAGATAAAATTAGAGGCTAAAAATGTCTCTTGTTGTAAAACAGCAGCTTGAGCCCTGAAGGGGCTTTCCTTGCTGCACTCTGCAGGAGACTGGGATATTTTGTCAGAGCTTTGCCGGGTAGGAATTTGGGGCTTTGGCCCTGAGAAAGGCAAGGTTGGATGGGTTGGCATCAGATTTTCTAACTGTTTCCTCTGATCTTAATAAAGATAGTAAGGCTGTTCTGAAAGAGGGTGAAGAAATACTCAGTCTGAAGCATCTGTCGCTAACCTGGACTTTGGTTTAATGTAGTCCCACCCTGAGCCTAAGAAGGAGGTGGGTTCTTCAGACCTGTGTTGTAGATGTGTCTCTGAGGACTCCCAGACCTCTCCCCTCCTGTTGTGTGGCCTTGGCTGAGCCATCGTCTCTGGGCTGCACTTCTCCTCCTGTTAAATAGGGACAAGCACATTTCTTTGCCTGCCTGCCCGGTGTCGGTTGTTTTGGTGAGTGTTCAGTACATGGTGCAGTGAGGATGTGTAGGTAACGTTGTGCTATTTCTGACCTATATTATGTGCATTTGAACCTCGGGGGCTTTCTTCTCTCTACTCTTCTGTGACTGCAGCATGGATGGGTTAGGAAAAATGGTCTTTCCAAAGCTTATGTTGAGGACAACCTTGGAAATTTGTGCAGCTGTGTCACTTTTCTGTGTGGCTAAGCTGGGACAGACAACACCAAAGCAGGTGTCTGTCTGTCTCTGAAATGCTTACCAAGGCACTGTTCTCCATTTTCAAGCTGTTCTCTGCTTAAACAGCTTAAGAACTCCCTATACAGCCAAATTGGGTCCCTCAATCTGTTAATACACATCTCATGACTTAAGGAAACTTGAAAGAGGTCCTCTTGTTCTGCAATGATGCCTGAACTGGCTCCCCAAGTGGGATGCTGTGCCCAGCAGCTGGGAATTTTTCCTGCAGGCAGGTGCAGTCTGGTGTAAGGGAGGCAATAAAGCTTTGTGCTCAGGTCTGCCATCTCCCTTGGAGATGCATTGTATGTGGATGTACCTGTGCATCCAGCACTTGCTCCATCACATGCTGTTGACTGGCCCTCCATTAATTGGACTTTTCACATGCAGAAAAGACTGCAGTTTCACTCTGTTGGGAGACTGTCTCCTGGGGAATTTTTAATGGCTTATTTACCTGCCAAGTTTTCTTGAGCATCTTAAATGCTGGCTGTCATGAAGACCCGGCTTCAGCTCTGGCTTGGCTCATTTGGTGAAAACATTGGTATCCTGCTTCCTGGATTTAAATAAATGCTTTTTGTAACATTGTAGGACCTTGTAGTCTGCAACTGAGCTTGGAAAGAAGTCACATCTTGAGTTCGCTCAGTCAAGTACGTTTTGTCCCAACTCCTGTCATTACAGTGTTGGTCTACTGCTGTTGGGTTTTTTTAAAGACAGAAGTAGCACAAGTCTGGTTTCTAGAAGAACATGCCTGGATCAGAAACTGGAATTTAAGCCTTGGCTTTTCAGTATCGTTCTGGCAAGTGTCAGTGTATATAGGCCTGAAATTAAGAACCTAAGATTGTCTGTTCTGTGTCAGATTGAAGGTCACTTCAGCTCAGTGTCCTTCCTGATAAACACCAAAGGAAGAAGGCAAGAGCAGTCAAATTCATAGCAATACTGGCTGGCCCAGAATATTTCCCTTTATCTAAGAATTTGCTGTTCACAGAGATTGGCTTGATAAAAATGATGTCTTTCATAATTCTCAGGGATTTTTTCTCCATCAGACCATCCAGTGGCTTTATGAACTCATGTAAACCTCTGGAATTTAAAGCATCCCATAGCAAAGAAGTCCCATGCAGGTGGGGCAGACCCACCTTCTTCTTAATGTTCTCCATTTGCCTCCCACTAGGGTGGTTTCATGTTGCTGCTTTCTAGCACTGGAAGGGACAGAACAAGCATTCCTCCTGTTTGTTCCATGCAGACTTTTAGCTCTCTCTTTCCCAGGCTGAAAGTTCCTGGTATACTTAGCTGTTTCAGAGAAATTCAAAAAATTGAAGTTCAGTGTCCATTTGTTTCTGATCAGGTATTCCTGTCTAACTGCAAATGGGTGAATTCGAATGCCAGAAAAATGGAAGTGACTCCTGGACCTGTGTTAATCCCTTTGTTATTTTCTACTGACTTACCCTGAAACAATGGATTAACTGTGGGGTTTGTTTGTTAGAGGCAAAGCCAGTGATTCAGCTGTGGGACTTTCTTTTCAGAGTAACTTCCCTAGCACCCTGTTTTTTATTTTAACTTTTTTTCTCTTCAGTCATTCCAGGATTCAACAATTTGACTAGATTTTGAACTCTTTGCCAAGGATTTTGCATGATAGTTTCCACAGTTTCCATGGGCACTCTGATGCTCGCAAATACAAAGTGATAGGAGAGAGACAAGATGGCTGGATTAGGAGAGGTCTGATGCAGCCACGGCACGTTGGAACCAAACGGGATCTGCTGTTTTCCCTTTCCTCACAGATTTCTGACACGTCCCCTGTATTTTCAGTAAGATATTGAGCTGTTCTAGCATTAAATTTCCCATCTGTAAAACAGAGATGGTAATAATCACATATCCCACCTGGCTGTCTGACTTCAGAAAGGATTTTCAGATCTTCAGCTGAAAATTCTTCTGCAAGCACAAAATATTATGGTTTTGCCAGCTTATGTAAAAATTGTCTGTTACAGTGAAAAATCAATATATCAAATACTTTTATTTTCTACAAGGGAATTCAGCATCAGACTCTTCCAAATGTGTTAGCTGATGTTTCACTTTATGGATTGTGTGCTGTTAATTTAATTTCAAGTTCTATGCAGAGAAGAAAACGTTGAGTGTACTTTAGTGATTTATACTATGGTTTGATCAGTGTGTTGGTAGTCTGGTGGACCTTAACTTTCAGAAACATCTAAGAGTTCAATACGTTAGAGATGAATAAGATATGTACACGAACATGTGTGCTTTTATTGCTAAAGCTAAATTAAAACTTGAGCCCTTTTGAGCTGAAATAACTAGCACTTCTCCAGCTCTTTTTCTGTCCTCCAAAATAACTCTGTGCAATCAGTATGAATCTAATGTGCTCTGCAGTATTTTGCTGCTTTAACATGGGGACCTGGAGAGACAGTGAAAGCTCTGTATAGAAAGTATTGTAAAGTGAGGGAGGGAGCCCAACAAAGCTAATTATACAGACACTCCCACTCTATTACCCTTTAGAGAAATTGAGCCTAACATTCTGCTCTTAAGCTCGTTAAACTATTCTTTTTTGGGTGCAAGGATCTTATTGAGGGAATGAAATAGCTACACTCTGTAATCAGACTGGGAATTGGAGCAGATCATTATATTTACTCATTTGATTAGCCATAAAATAGCTACTGAAGTCCCCATTTTAAATCTGCTTAGCAATTGTGCAGCAGGGCAAACTGGCTGTTTTAATTAGAAAAGAAAAGAGTTTGCAGTATTTTTTTATGAGTAATATATATATAAACACATGCACATTGTGATCCTGTTTATGTAAATAACCTCTTCCCTGTGGGTGTTCTTGCCTCCTAATCGTTCAGGGTCTGTCTGTTTCCAGCTGCAGAGAAAGAGGGAATGAGGAGTTCTGCACATCTACTTGGAAAGCGCCATGTCTGGGACTTAAAAACTAGACATCTAGGTTAGCCATTAGGGTCAAAGTGCTGGAGGAGGGATAGGTAACCCCAGAAGAAGATGGCACAGAGAAACGGATGGTCCTCGATTGCTGGAGGGGCTTTAGGTCAGGATGTGCAAACATCTGTCAGGAACAGTTCAGGCAGGGTCAGTCCTACCGTAGGACAGGACTGGACAACATCCTGAGTTCCTTTCAACCTGTAGCTTTGCTGAAGAAAAGTGAGGCCGTACTGCATCATCGAGGGTTGCCTTTGGCCGGCTCCCTTCCCGAGGGAGCTGGAGTCCCAGGCGTGCTCGGGCAGGGGCAGCGTGTGGTCTCCCCGGGCACGTCCGAGACTTGCAAGTCCCCGGCTGCCTTGCAGTCATCAGCCGCCTCGGTGCACAGCGAACCGCTGAGGATGCCCTGCTTTCTCTCTAAGAATAATTCAGTGCCCTGCCACTGATCTGTCCATAAAGTCTTGGAAATGAGCCATTACCAAAGGTTTCGTTTTCTGGCCTCATTGCAATCTGAGAGACTTGCAAGTCAGAGCAGATGTTCCAAAGGCAGTGATCTCTGCAGCCACTGGTTTCTCTGTTCAAGATGGTCACTGCCTTAATGTTTCTTAGGTAAATAATTTGCCTTTAGGAAGCTCAACAGCTGTGTAAATATTTTAGCTTTTTACTTGTTTGTTTGTTTTTAAGACAACCTGAAACAATGAAACAAGTTTGGGTACAGGGAGCAGACTTGTTTTTTCAAAGGCATTAGAGTGTATGTGGAGTGATGAGGGTTGGCAGGCGTGTGTTTTGCTGCTCTACCTTTGTGGGTCATTGAAAAAGTCATGTTAGTAATGACAGTAACAAAATCATTCTTGTGATGCTGCCTGTGGATGACAAGGCCTTTGGGCAGCGGGAAGGGGCACAGCAGTGCTTTAGCATTACAGTTGTAAGGGGTGAAATAAGTATTTGGCCTAGTGACTCCCTTTTCATGGACAAATTCTCCAGTATTTCTGTTTCGGTCGCTGTTTTAACTGGCACCCAGGATTAGGACCCACTTGCAAATGGCCAGAAACCCTACTGTGTTGAGAAGTCGTATCCAGAGAAGCTAGAACAATCCCTCCCAGATGTTCTGTGGGGA
>NW_010240834.1:0-18843 GCF_000690775.1 Eurypyga helias | reverse complement strand
AAAGAAGTGCCAGTGCTGGCTGTTCAGCACCCGCCAAGGAAGACATTGGTGCACGGGGTTGTTACTCTGGCTTCATTTCACAGCACTAAATTGTATAAGCAGGACGTGGGGCAGGCAAAACAAACAAATAAACCAAACCAACCAACCGAAAAAAAAAAACAAACCCACCAGAAAAAGAACCATTATTAGGCCCAGCAAACCATTAGGAGAACAAGCACCTGCCTATAAAGAGGATGGAAGTATACTGTAAATTTTAATGAACACCTAATTCTCTTTTCCGTGTGGCTGGGACACCTGCAGTTGGCTGGGGCTGTTCTGCATTGCCCTGCGTCGCTGTAAGCACCTGGCTGGCAGGAGGAGCAAGGTCTCAGGGGGAAAACGAGTCTGCATGGGTCAGTTCTTGCTCCGTTGTGGCAGCAAAGGTATTTAAGGGCTTTCTCTGAAGTGCTGCACACCTGTAGCTCCCATCGAAATTAATGGAACACTTGAGATGGATGCCAATTCTTCTTCTTTTCTTTCCATCCATCGGCCTTTGCTCAGATCCTTTCTGCGCCACATGGATGGGGAGAGCCCCAGAACAGTCTCACAAGCAGAGTAGATGCAGAATAACTGGCCAAGTGACCATCTTGGAGGAGCATTTCCAACGTTACATCCCCCTTTCAATACGTGTCTTTCCTAGATGAGCAGCTGCTCTGCTCCCAGGGAAGCAGTGTTTGTGTTTAGAGCACGTCGGCGGATGGCGACGGTTGGACTGGATCAAGCTGTCGCTGTGTCACTTAAATGTTACAGTCTCTCAAGCTGTCACAATGACTTTTACATTGCGGCAAAGGTGATGGCTTCCTTTTCACATCAACAGTCGCACCATTTCCAGAGCTGTGCGTTCTGCTGCTCTGCCGTCTGCCTTCTGCTTGGAGCATTTTTATCCCTCCCACCTCCTTTCCTGGGGTTATTCCCAACTCGCCTGTCTGACTGCCACAGGGGCATGGTTGGATCAGGACAGACAGCTCCGTGCCTTCAGCCAGTCAGGTGTTTCCAGCCAAGAGCATAACTTTTCATAGTAATTTGGTGTCATTTGCATAGGATTCTCTCCCTTCCAGGGAAAAGCGTTCTCCTGTAATCTGATCTAAAAGGGCTCCTAAAGGAACTATTTAACTATTTCTCTAGAAGTATGTAATAAATTTCCCAGGAGGACTGGCGGTGTTCTGTGTGGTGAAGAAGTGAGAAAGCATTTAGTGAGATTTCCCAAGAGATGAGCCGGAATGTGTCTATTCTATAGACAAATCTGCAAATACTGCTCATTGCAGGGACATGCAGCAGTGCACAGAAGCAGCTTTGGCTTTACTGGTGTTCTGCCACTTCAGAAAGGGCTTTCTCTTCTGAAAGAGCTGATCTCACTGATGTTTGTTTTGGGTCCAAACACTTGGGTACCTCTGCGCAGTGAAGAAGTGCAGGGTTGGCTTGCTGAGGTGGTCTCCCCTAGGTGGGATGAGCTGCCCTCGTGCAATCCCCCTGCTAAGACACACAGAGCTTTGATCTGTGAAACAAAGGCAAGGGCACAGCCATTTCTGTACATGTCCGGTTGTAAATGTTGGGAAGTCTTTGTGGATTTTTTCCAAAGGCTGCATGAGCTGTGTTTTGGCATTTACAAAGCAACAAGATTGATGTGTGTGTTTATGTGACAGGCAATGGAGAATTCATTGCACTCATGGTGAATCCATCAAAAGTTATTGGACTCATGCTAATCCCTTAAAATCCTGCCTGGACTGGAGCAATAGCCACCAGGAGCCTGGTGAGTCAGAGGTTACGTACCTCGATTGGGCAAAAAGCTAGAGGAGCTGAAGAGTGTGGTCTTCTGTCCATTTTAAGGCAGGGGTATCGCTGCCTTTCAGCCCATCGAGGCTAGCGCTTTGCAGGGGATACCCTTGCCCAGGCTAAGCTGGGAGGTGAGTAGGCTGCTGGTTGTGCACAGCTGTCTGAACACCAGAAAGCCCAGAGCCCCATTTCTGCCCTCCCCGCAAAGGACCAAGTCAGCTCTGCTTCTGAGTTGGTGACGTTGCAGTTGAGTTTCTCCCTGGCCTTTGGGCTGCCTGCTCTCAGGTCACCTCCGGTTTTGGATGAGCAGGGGATGATGTGGAAATGCCCCCCTCCTGGCAGGAGTGGGCAGTGATGAAACTCACTGTTGCGGTCAGCTCTTGGCCCAAGCACTCCATTAGTATAATTAATGCTGCACGGGGGTGAGCAGCGACTTCTCTGAAGCCCTTTGCAGGCTCTGGAGTCTGCCCGTGCCGCGTTTCTGTCTGCATGTCCCTCTCCCTTTCAGGGTTGGTGGAGTGACTAAGTAGTGCTGACGGCATTAGTTGTTGGCCTGTATTAATTATTTCCGCGGGTTCTATTTACTTGCGTGTTCCCTATGGGAATGCTGTGCATACAGATCAGAGCAGCACTTAATTTTATTGCAGTAAGCGGCTGAGGTTGGGGAAGAGGAGGGGGAAGATGAGAGAAAGGGTCGTGTATGCGTCAGCCCTGTCAGGCTTTTCCTTCTGTTTCATTTGTGCTGAGGTTTTTATTATCATTAAGCCGATTGTATCTGTGGCACAAAGGGCTGAGTTACCTCGGTAACCACACTAGCTGGGATGGTAATCCATTTATAGCATCACTGCTCAGGTCTGATTAAATTAGCATGCTGATGACGTAAATGCTTGGCTGGGTGATGCTGACGAGGCTGCTCCTAATAGGAACTCTCGCCCTTACATTTATTCTCATTTATTTCATGAGACCCCTGCAGGAAACGTACAGAAATAAGGCTACAGATGATTGACTCTTGTTTTCAGAACAACTTGTGCTGCTAGCAACAGACAGGGCTTTATCTGAATGCAGACGGCAGCCCGCACATTTCGCCTTGTTTCCTCCCGCTGCAGAATTCCCCACGCAGCCCTGCCGAAGCAGAGCCCCGGTCTCGAGCCCTGCTTGCCATCTGCCACAGCAGCAGCGGGAGCAGCTCCTCTGTCTGAGGGTTTATTTCCAGACACGGCTACAAAAAGAAATAAAAAGGGTAATAATAAAAGAAAAGGAACACCCTGGTTCTTTACTCCCTCTTGTGAGTTTCCTGCAAACACAGACATCCTTTTACTCATTCAAAACAAGCCAGTTATTTATGTCTGAATTTTCATCATTGAACAATAACGTTCAGTGCTAGCGTTTAATACCATGTGGATCAAATGCTTTCAGCATCTTCTGTCCAGCCCCCTTGAGGGAAAACACAGACAACTGCATGATCACATAGCTGCGCCTGTTGTGTGATGAAGTGGTGAGAACCAGAGGACTGAGAGTTGCTGAAACTCCTGGCTTCCCTTCCCAGCCCTGCCTCTGATTTAGTGGATAAGCAGTCTTGGGGGCAGGCGGCTTCCTAGCAGGCTGTTTTGGGCTCTGAGAACTTCAGTTCTCATCTGTGAAAACAGAATTAAAAAGGATGCTTTAATTTTTTTTTTTTTTTCCCTCTTTGCAAGATGCATTGGAGTGATTAAGTGCATTAAAGTTCCAGAAGTATTTGGAGATCTTCAGGTGGAAACTCTGAGGTTCTGAACAATTTACCATTTTAATTGTCAGGTTTGATTTATCCAGTCAGCATAGAAGGATTTAAAAGGAATTTTTGGGGAAAAAAAAGGGCAGTTTCAGGATGGAGGACTAAAAACGCAATAAATTTTCAGTAGCAATAAATAGTTTGGCATTTGCCCTGGAGTGTGAGCAGATGTGGCTGCACAAAAAACGCTGGAGCTACACCTGCTTTGAATCGGATTTGGACACAGAAATCTGTTATTTGTGAATAAAGAGCATGGTTTCGAGACACGCATGTGACTGGGCCAGTGCATTCATTTTCTGAGCCTGCAGATTCTCATCTGGATCGTACAGGGCTTTTCCTTGGGAATGCAGAGGAAAAGGGATGGTATTTGGGTGCGTGGGAGCCCTCTCCCCATGCCTCTCCCAGTCCTGGTCGCGCTCATTGGTTAGTATCCAGCACTTGGGGGACCCTGCCCCAAGTTTCAGGACATTGCTCCATAAAGAAGGGGGGCACTGACTTTGGCAGCGGCAATGCTTCCCCCGCCTGGCAGCCGGCTGTCCAACTGAGCCAGAGCATCCACGCACTGCTCCGTTTGCCCAGTGGTCCCTACGCGGCCGTGGGGAGCAGCCAGGATGGGGATTCTCCTGCCTGCGCCTCGGGGTGCGTGGGATGCACGTGTGCTCCCAATGTGGCTCCCCCCAGCACCGCACGGAGACGTCGGCTCTGCTCCCCCGTCTCCCGCTGGAGCAGGTGCGTTTTATTAATGGAGGTATTTCCAAGGGTTTGGTTCTACCTCTGGCACAGGTCACAGCATCCCTCTGTCGAGAAGTCCCACGCCCCCAGCCCGGGATGCTCTTCCGTCAGCTGGCTGCGCTCGTGTGGGTTGTACAGTACATTAATCCTCGCAAGCAGAGAGATTAAGGACCGAACGGGGCTGCTGCCTTGAAAGAGCCTTACCCTGGGGCTTTCCCTTAAATTTAAACTTTAATGGCTAATACCATTAATTTGCAATTTCCAGCGTAACAAATGGAAAAGCCACCAGCAGCAGTGTGTTCGGGAGGGGCTGCACTACTCCTTGGCCGGGCTGTGCCTTCTGCAGAGATGATGGGCACGAGCAGCGTGTCGCTGCTTTGTTTACGGGGCAGTTTTCAGCTGCTGGTGGAGGGAGCTGCCTCCGAGGGACACGGACTCACGGTGACCCGCTCAGCGCGTGAGGGGTGGAAGCTCTTAGCAGAAACGTCCATCACTCTGCAAGGGGGACTCCGGCCTGTACATGGGCTTGGGAACTCATCCCTGTCCTCCTTGGGTCCATGGCATCTCTGCTTAATGAGGAAATAATCAACCTGGTCTTAATTACTGCCCTGTGTTTACTTAACCTGCGTGCTGGGGCTGACAGGAGTGTAAGGAGAGGAGGTGGCTGGCTGTGCTCCAGCGGAATCCGCGAGCTGACTGGGAATATTTCGGCATCAAAATGATGCCCGTTTGTTTCAGGGGCATCATAAGAGCCTAGCTGAGGTCTGAGCCCCTTTTTTCCCCTAAGGTTTGTCCAAAGTAAGAGTCATATTTTGGCCTGAAGGGTCTGCCACTGGCTGGGTTTGCTGAAGGAGAAGTTCCTCGGGCTCTAACGAGCTCCAGTCAGACAAGGACCACAGCTCAGGAGGGGAAGTCCCACTGAAATTCCCCTCCCTTCCCCACAGGTTTCTGTGATTTTTGGCATGAGTGCGTTGCCTTAGAGTGCCTGGAAATTTTCATTATAGGTGAGCAAAATTTCAACTCATTTGTCTACCAAATTAGAGCAAGGCAGGGGATGAACAGTAATAAAATTCCTCTGTTGAAACAGACCCGTTCTTGCTCATTTGGAGAAAAAGAAAAGCCTCTGCTGGTTGCATGTGTTTTGATTTTGATGCTGCTGGTCCCTCTCCTCTCTGAAGTCCTTGGGATATTTGTATTTGATTCCACTGGGAGGGGAATCCGTTGGCAGAATTTGGTTGAATACCATGGGGATTTCTTTTTACTTGGGGGAGGGAGCAAGAGTTGATTTTTTAACCATTTTTATTGTTCTAAATGAAAGTTTGCTGCTTATTATCTCGCAAGCTTTTATCTGGTGCTGAGTCATGGAAGTGAGAGAATGTGTAGGCGTCTTAGCATAAGAGAGAGTAATTCTGTCATTTACATTTACAGACAGTTATGCTTTCCAGAAAACTTTTTTTGTGGGTTGCAAAAGTGATTAATCCGCTGCTGAAACTGTCAAGGGAGGTTTTCTGTTTAAGAATTTTTTTTGAGAGAAAAATCTGTTTCTGCTTATAGGAAATAATAAGGTAAAAATTGAAATTTTAAAAAAAAATCATACTGAAAGACAAGAAAATGTTCCCGTTCCTTATGATATTTTTCCTTTTTCTTTTTATGTATCTATCCATCTGTCTTATCAGCCTATAGATCTATTGGTCTGTCTCACGGAAAAGTCATGTGGACTTTGATAGATACAAAACTAAGTATAGTAGAATTTTGGCTGAGTTCAACATTAGTGATTCCAGCTGTTAAAAATGTCATGGGATCAGTTTAAAATCATTTATATTTTATCTTTAATACAGCTTATTTCAGTTTCTCCTTAGTTTTTCATCAGGCTGTTTAGCTTTTAGCATGTTTTAAGCTTTTCCTGCAATCTTGAAAACTACTTTTTTTTAATGAAGTCCAAAATTCTCAATTAAATATTTCTCTCTAGTAGTAGTAGGATAAACTATTTCTTTTCTTTTCTTTCTTCCTTTTTTCCTTTTGATTTTTTCATATTGTTTTCCTTTTTTTCTTTTCCATCTTTTCCATTAAAAAAAAAAATTGCCGGTGGGTTTTCTTTTATTATTAAAAAAAAGAATTAATTACAGCTGAGGCAAAACCTTTCCTTTTTAGTATATATTCTCAGTGGGGAAAACTCTAGTACTGTTGGAAGCCTAGAGTTTTTATAGGTTTATATAGACCATCGATATCAGCGGCATGACCTGCTGTGGTTTTTGTTTGTTGTACGTTTTTCCGAAGGACAAACTGCGTATGAAATTCAGGGGGTTTTCTCACAAAGTAGGCAGTGATGTTTTCGAATGACCTTCTGGTGGGGGCACAAAGACTTGACCTACTTTCAGCATAGTTTATCCTGTTACGAAGGGTGCGTTTGCCCAGCAGAAACGTTTCTTTTTGGGTGTGCGGTGTAGCTGGCTCTGTGTGGGTGCTTAGGGGCCAGGTGGCACGTAGCTGAAGCAGGAGGCCGTTGCAAGGTGCAGTTGTCATGGGTAGCCTTGGACAGAGAGATGGATTACCCATCACCTCACCTCCCACCGAGGAGAGCGTGCAGGGCAGGGGGATGTCCTCTACATGTCCCACCTAGCCCGAACGCCCGTGGCTGCTCGCTTGTTTTCATTAGAAGGGTTGTTTTTAGCATCTTCCTTCTCCCTGTTCTGGTGAAAACATCAGCTTTCCTCATCCCCCGTTTCTTACAGCTGCCCTTTCTCCCTCCCCAGCTGTAGTAGCTTCAGTTATGGTCCTTTGGCCTTCAGCAGAAAATGATTCGTGCCATGTAAGAGGAATATTGATTTTTACATCACATGGCCTGTGAGGCCTTGCAAATCACATTTTTTTCCCGTTAGTGTAGCTCATCTCTAGCTTTTAGGAAAAGGTGAGCTTTGGGCCCCATGAGATTTCCTGTTCGGGGTGAATGGGCTCTGCATTTAGATCTTTTCACTGGAAAGCCACGTGCTGCAGCTGGACTTCTAAATTAAAGGAGGGAGGGAATTAACCTGGCTTAACCTAGGTTTTGACAATTCCGTTGAGAGGCCAGTGACTCATTTAGAGAATTCAGTGAGTCCACAAGGGCTAGAATGATGCTTCTGAAAGCTTATAGAATGTCATTGCTTTGTGTTTTAACAATTGGGTCCTGCAGTGAATTCTTGTGGGTTGTTATGGAAAAGAGATTTATTGATGACTTGTGATGCCAGGACGCTTGCTCCGTGCATATTTTTTTTTCTTAAAATACAAATACGTCATGAGCTGGGGGTTGGCGGGGGAAAGAAAGATGCATTGCAAGCTAGAAGTGAAATATAATTTAATACCACCATAAATTCAGACGCAGACCTGAGTTCTTCTCACTCCCCTCGAGTTAAGGTCTGGAGCTTAGTTTGACCTGTGTCAAGCAAGAATGAAAGCCACGAAACTCTGGTTTTGGATCCAAAATTCCTTGCAGTTTTTGGGCGTCCACTGCTGAGTTTTGGAGAGCATTGAGCCCTTGTTAGAACATTGTTGAAGCCAAGCTGCTCAGAAGGACTAAATTAATACTCCCTAGTCCCAAAGTTTTTAGCATTTAGCACTCTTGCCCCAGGGCTAGAAAGTCACTGTTTCAAATTCTGAAGTTAAACATGTCAAAATCAGTTAGGCTATAAATCCCAGCATCCATCAGTATGCATTTATACACCCACCACAAGGAAAGAAGTGAGGAGAGAGAGTGGATATGCCTGTTTGTTTTGAATTAGCACACTTGTTTTTAGTTGCTGATGCAGAAGTGTCTGTGATCGGGCGCACAGGTCAGGGTGCACAGCTGGCCTGCGAGCCGGGCTGCTCGGTGCTGCTGCCGCTGCGTGCCGAGCTGGGCGCTCGGGGGTGCTGAGCTTCAGTCCAATGCAGTCCGTATCTAGCTTCCATTATAAATTTCCTTTGCTTTCATTCAGGGCGCAGCAGTATGAACTGCCAAGGTGGCCTGACGTGTTAGGTTTTAAGCAAAGCTAGACGGTTATTACCTGGGGGAGGTTAGATCTGTAGCTCAGTTTGCACAGGAACCTCCGCTGTGTTCCCCGTGGGGAGAAAACCCCTCCACGTGCAGAGGCAGTGGTAGGCCAAACCCCAGTCTGCAACAGCCAGAGCTTTTAGAGTCAATCCTCTGGAGTCAACAGACAGACGCTGCTGCACCAGTGTCCCTGGGGTCAGAATGTGGCTCAGTATAAGGTACTTTTCTCAAAAAAACGTAACTCGGGCACCAAGAGGTGCTGAAGAACGTTCTGCTTCTCAGCTGTGACTGTGATAACCTTAACCCAATCAGCAGCCATGGAGCAAATGTCTTGGGATGTTATTTTGGTCTGAGAACAGTGCAAGTGAGGAAAATTATAAATCATAACTTAATTGGGCTCATTAGGTTATTGTTGATGAAGTTTAGCAACTCTTTTTTATCTTCCCTAAAACTGCTGAGCTGAGAGGGGTGTGAGACAGGAGAAAGCCTGGTATTAAACTAGTATGTGGGACTAAGCAGCATCAAAAAAAGTTGACATTTTTGGATTAAGCGTATAACCTATTCAGCAATATCAGTTGTCAAAAACACAGCTCTTGCGTTCCGGTTAAGATTGAAGGGAATATTGTTTTGTTCTTTGGTTTTTTGTGGGTTTTTTATATTAAAACTTACAATGGCTGTTTGTGGTTTTGTTTCCTCAAGGCATATTTAGGAAAACTGGATTAATTTATAATGCCATTTGCAACAGAACCAAGCCTGGTGAGGCAATGGATTTGACACTGCTTTATACGGGCTTTTGAGAGTCAGACTGTTATGATACTAAAGTTTTAGCAATGTGTCCTTTGAGTAAACAGTTTATTAACTATACATTTAATATAATTATGTGTTCTGTATGATGAGAGGAAAATAGTGACGTAACAGTGATTATTCTGAGTTAATACCTTAATTTAAACACATTCTAACATTTTGCATTTTTTGTTTTATATTTTCGTATTTCTGTGGTACAGATGGCATTTTTTCTTGTGCTGTAAATCAGTGTTCTCTCTTTGACTTTCCTGACACGTTATAGTACTGCCCTGGTGTTTTGACTAGACATGTCGCAGTGGGTAAAGTCTATGTGTCTTGGTGTATGTATTTATATACCTATAGAATAATTTAAAAAGCCACAGCAGGTGAAAGAAAACCATTCCAGTCAGATAGATTTCTCAGCATCATACTTGGAACCTGAGATATTGTGGAAAGACTGAGGTATTTCAGGCAGCGGCGATAACCCAGGCAGGCGGATAAATGGGGGAACGTTCCACTCCACTTCCCAGAAGGAGCCATCTGGGAAAACAGTTAAATTTGACCTGTTGTTGGAGCTCATCAGCCTTTTGGAAAGGTGAACATTGGACCTAATAGGAAAATAACCTCTCTGTCACTTCTGCGTGTCTTTTATGGTTTTTTTGGTTGAGCTGTTATTTTTTTGGTGAGGCACTATAGTTTTTCTCTGCTGCTAACCACTCAAGTTACAAACTTGAATCGTTTTGTAGCCCACTGAAAATATTGGCGGATGTCGGTGGGTTCTGGACCTCAAGTGAACCGTAAGAAAGCAGATGTATGAACGCGGAATTGTTCGCTGATGCGTCTGCTCTTCTGTACTACTGTTCGTGCAGGCTTTAAAACTTGGGGAAAAGAACAGTAAAAACACATGGTTTTCACAGGAAATAGAGACAATACTAACGTTTGGAAATATTTATGGCCTCTGGTAGGATAATTTTTTAAACTGGTTTAATAGAGTTTTGGAATTTGAAAAGATGAATAGGTTATAAATGCAAGTAATGCAGCAAATAAATGGAATCATAAACAAATAACAAGTAACACAAAGTAAACCAGGTAGTGTCTGAATGCATATTATTACACATTATTTTCTGTGCACATATGCACACACGTTTAATATTCTCTAGAATTAATAAGTTTGCGTACTCTATAAATGCTCTAAAAGTCCTTTGCAATTTATTAGGAAATGAGAAGCTTTTACAGAGTTTTTGGACTGTTCTTTAAAGCCGTTTTTTAACACACAATAGAAAATTACCACTTTTCCATATAAGTTGTAGAAGACGTCTCCAGAAGACTTCATGAATACGTGTATTTCGTCCCGTGACTCTCAGGTGCACATCCCTTCCCCTCACTCATACATCGTCCATTATACCATTTTAATCCATTTTTTTAATAATCATGATGCACATCCATGGATAGCGGCATAATCTGTATAACCCTCCAACCTGCCCCGATTTATCATGCTCATGGTCTTCTTTTCCATTGCAAATAGCAAGTTATAAAAGGAAGAAAAAACCCGGTTTTAAGTCTGTGTACGGTGTAATTGTGATAGTTTGAGCTTCACTAACTTAGTAATAGCGTAAGTCATAAAAATACTTTGCTTACCCAAAGTTCTTATTTATAGAGGGCTGGGGGCTTCCCCACTGTCAGGCAGGGCAACATTTTGCCTAAATTAAGAAGAACGACTTGTTTAGCACGTTAGAAGGTCCCAGTTTGCTGAATGGGAATGCTTTGGACATTACTAGGGAGCTCAGTTTCACTGCTCCATATACTCAGTGACTTATCTTCACATGGTAGAGCTCTGCCCTTTTTGTGGCCTTCAGTTCCGGGATTGTACTCAGTAGTTCTGTGTTTTGATGTACCCCAAGGGCTGTGGTGCACAGCTCCTTACGTAATTCATTGCTGAGTCGCTGTGTCACCCATTCAGCCAGTTCAGGGGGCTGCCGTTGCATGTTCCTGAGGTCCAGATTGATGCAAAATTTGTCATGTTAGTAATGAGAGTGGGAAATTACAGAAATATCCCAAGATGAATTCAGAAAACATTTAGCTTCTCGTGACTGGCATCTTCTGTAGGTTTTTGGCAGAGGTATTTCTCGTGCTGATGTCTGATGTTCTTGTAGATGAAGTTGCTACTGTATTTGAATTAGTCATGTAGAATTGCTTAAATAGGAGAGTCGTAATCATAACCAGCCCTTTCAATGAATTAAGCTAAAATTACGGCCCTTGACTGTCCACCGGAGCTAGAAGTATTTAGGTCAATTGTTTGCACATCTCTCAAAACTGGTTTCTCAGATAGTCCTTCTCATAAATACCAGATGATCGCTCATCAGAAAGGGAAAAATGAATAAAAAGGGCTCATAGTAGTCATCGTAGTGATAATATTGGGGTAAACAAATAAAAAAGTAAATATGAAACTGAGAAGGAAAAGCAGAATTCTTCCTTGGCATAACACTGTTGTATTTTGGAGACCAAACTTTTCAAATGTGTTCAGGCTCTTTGGAATTAATGGAGTGTTGGAAAGTGGAAACCCAGATTGCCTAAAACACTTGACACCCGTACTGAAAGCTGAACCAAGGTGTGTGTCTGTATCTGCGCAGTCAGTTGTGAAAGACTGTTTTCCATGATAAAATACTGGAGGTTAACTTGTTATCACCTTTTCTTTTGTGCACCCTCTTCTCCCTTGTGTTTCAAGCTGCGCCGTCACAAGGAGTACGAAAGAGGTTGTGAACAGGAACATTAACAATTATGTTGACTCCTTTTCCACCCGTGTTAGCAGCTGAAAAACAGATCAAAGTTCAGAAGCAGTTGTGTTCTTGTAACGCTTTATGGCATCTGTAAGGTATTCTCTTCATTTGAGAACCAGAGATGAACACTTTATTAGATTTCTTCTCTTCTTCTTTTGGTATAATACCTAGGAGCAATCCTTTCGAATACCTTGAGAGCTTCTGGTGATCGAGCCAACAAGCTGAATCCCATATAAGCACATGTGGGAAGTATGAGTGTGGCTGCTGATCCATGACGCTTGCTTTTCAGCTGTAAACTAGAAATGAGAGAATGATGAAACTCTAAAGAAAAGCTTCATCCGATTATAAACGTGTTTTGGCTGAGGGTTTTAAGGTTTTGGACCGGACTTCAAAATTTTGGACCAGATTCTGTGGACACTTTGACACCTAAAGAAATCTCTGTTAGCAACTGGGCTGTGTGCACCACATAGCAGCAGTGCAGAGGGGACTGACGTGTCCTCAGTGTGCTTGGCCTACTATCTGGACATTATAAAGAAGGCCAGAAAATCCTGTATACTGAAAACACATCAGGTGTGCTGAATGGGGGCAGTGCATCTGCCCACGGTCTCTGCACATTCAGCAACCCAGCTGGACCTCTACCAGGCATCTGCAAGTCCCAAAGGAAGGACCAGATTTCTCTTTTGCAGCCAGATGTTATTTCAGACAGAAAAGAGGATATGTTCAGGGGAACTTGGTCATACATTTTCACTAGCAACGCAGCTTGTTCAAATACAGAATCTGAAGTCAGCAGGAGTTAGATGTGTCTGCCCACCAGGAAACCCCATAAAATGCCTGTTCACATCTTCAGGTATCTAAGGGTCCAGGTTTCAAAGCAGAATATTTGATTTTTCTCTGGGGTTATCCTTCCAAAATTGAGGGGAAGCTGGGATCTGCTACCTCAGGCAGGAGGGTGGCTCAGCCCAACCACTTCTCCTGGCAAGGCAGCAGCTCCAGTTCCAGCAGGAGCTGCCATTCAGCAAGGAGGTGGGAAAGGGCAGCCTCCCCCTTCATATGCTAGAAATGCCTTTGCAGCCCAGCCTCTCAGGCTTGTGCTGGCCGCACGGAGCGGCAGGGTCCTGGCCGATCATCTGAGCTGCTGGCTCGCAGAAATCCCCTTGGTGCGCAGCACTAGCTGAGTTTGAGTGGCACTGGGCTTAATGCAGGGAAAAGGTATCTGTGTTTCTTACAGTCACATCGGAATTACCTGCTCATTGTGGAATTTGTCTCCACTAACCTGTGCTGTCTAAATATTCAATGACTTGTCTTGGCTGGTTTTATGCTTCTTTTACAGTCGGTGGAGTGAAGTAGATTCCCCCAGTGGATGATTCATCTCCCTTGTTTTAAGGCTTCAATATTAGAATGGGATAAATGACCCCGTGGAGATGCATTTCGCAGAGAGCGCTTTAAGCACCTCCAGCTAGCCGAGGTGAATGCCAGTCCGCGGTGTCCGGAGAAGCCAAGTTAATTTTCCACCCTTCGCTGCCCTTGCCACCCAGGCCTGCAACCGCCAGCACCACTGAGCGACACGTAAAGATTGCAGCTGGCACGTGCCTGAGCTGGCCCCGTGTTTCAGTCCAGCTTGTGCTGGTGGACCATGCAGAAGAGGGGCTGAGTTTGGAAGAGAGATGCTGTGCCGGCACTGTGCGCTGGCAGCCCCCTGGGAACGCTGCCTCCTGGGTTCAGCCCGCTGGTAGTTGCCAGGTTTCCGCCTTTTGAGGAAGAAGTGTTGTTTCATTCCTCTCCTAGAGTAAATAGTGCCTGAAATGAAGGCAGCCCCTGCTAGAGCAGTGGTTCTCAACCTGTGCACTACAAACCCTGGGGGTCCGTGGATCACTCCTAAGGTAACTAAGAAGAATTCAGTGAAAGGTAACTTAAAAAACCGTGTTTATTGTCAGTACATTAACTCTCTCCATCAAGGAGCTTGTCTCTCCTGAAAAACATTTGGGGGCTGCCGAGCATAAAGGTTGAAAACCACTGAGCTGGAGTAATGTATCTTTATATGTGATAATTTGACAGCTAAAGGGCTAAAGCTATTCAACTGTACCTTTATAAAAAATGCCTGGAGAATTGAATAGAGTGTGATAAACTTTGTGTTGGCATTTTTGATCCAGTCTGTGAAACTGAATAACTGAAGGGGTTCTATAGAAAATACTCTACAAGTGCACAAAATAAAAGGAGAATGAAGTCCTTTTCATAAGGGTTCCAGCTGATCATATAGAATCATGCTCCTGCTATAGACTATAGTTATTCTCTACTCTTTTTACGCTTTAACCTGGATAAATGGCATGTAATTACAGGCTAACTTCTGTAGAACAACAGGTTTCATCCCTGTCAACTATGTGACGATTTTTCAGTTGTAGATATACCTGGAATTTAATTTAAGATCTATGTAAATAATTTCTACAGAACCAAGAGTCCCACAGATACTCAGCATTTTGGGTTTCCCCACCAGGGTGGCTTTGAATCCAGATACCCAGCTTGGACAGTCAGACCCCTAGGACAGCACGGGTTTCTCACAACACGCCATAGGCTTCTCGTACGATGGTTGGGACAAGAAATTCCTGCAAATGTTTATAAACTTTCACTGCATTTAAGAAGACAGGGCAGGAGTTACCAAGCAAAATGATTCCCCTCATGGTTACACACGGTAACTTTTTATAGGAGAAGTGTTTTGGGGTTTTTTCCCTCCCACATTGATTGAGTTTTGCTTGATTTTGTCAGTATTAGTTCACCTTTATTTGAACTGCTGGATAATTCATTTGTAGAAGAGGCAGTACATTTAGGTACTTCCATCTGTGTTTAAACAAGGTTCTTGTGCTTTCCCCATTAAAAAAAAAGATTTTGTATTATAATGCTTGTGGTAGATGAGGTTCTGAATTTAACTCCTTCCTACTCTAGTTTCTCTTAACAACTCTGCGCTATCAGCACCTGGGGTTTCTAGTTTACTCTCTCTTTGCAAATATGAATTTGCAGGAAAGGGTTGATGGTAAGTAGCGTGGTTCTAATTTGCACTTGCGAAGTGTGTCAGACGGTTTCGTCTAGTGGATGGCGAGCAGAGGAAAGCCTGTCTTCCTCTGAAAACAGCCCTTAGAGGATGTCGGAGAGCGTGTTTGGCTGTGATAGTCACTTGCAACTGCAATATGGTTTTGAAATGAGCTGTCCAGGAGCTGCTGGAGGAAGGGATGCCTGTGCTCCTATGAATCCACTCTTTAACCTTCTCCTTTTTCTTTCTCCCCTTTCTACTTGCTTTCATGTTTCTGTCACTTCAGTGTGCTTTTGGATGAGTCTACTTTGTTGTGCTGGTAGAAATTCTGTGGACTCATTTGGATGAAACATGTTTTGCGGGGACTGTACCCAGTGATATAAGTAGCCTTTTCCAGCTTTCTGTTCCTTACTCCATCTACCTGGCATTTTTATAGCCTCAACCATCCCTCCTTTCCTACTAGCACCTTCCAGACATCTGTTGAAAATCACTCTGAGTACCCTTTTCTTAACTTTCCACACATGCCTGTCCTCAGAGCAGGAATCTTGTCCGTAGTTCGTGTGCATGTATAAAGCCTCTTCTTAATCCATCAATAATATAGAGGTTTAAGCCTGGGGTGATATTTGAGTGCATGGCTGTACATACAGAAGGCTGGACTATGTATGGCCACCCTTCTCTCTCCCAGGCGAAAGGGCAGAGGATTTATGGTGATACCTCACCTGTGCCCTTGCTCAGGAGCTATAGCCAATATTCCTCTTTGGGTCCCCATAAATCATCAGTGCTCCAGAAGTGTTAAATTCCCCCTAGCTTGTCCCATTTCTCTACTACACCACGTTAACTAGCCTTATGCCCTTTTCCTCCCCCTAAAGCCCAGCTTTCATCACACACTTGCCCAGCACCCTCAGAGGAATTCAGAATGAGTCATCCGGGGCGCCTCTGGGGACTCCTACTGATGCAAACTTCCTCCTCCTCAAGGCAGCCTGTGGTTTGAATGCCACAATGCAGCCGGTACTTGTTAGCTCCAGCCTCTGCTGTGAAGTTGATGGCAAAGCTTGGTCTCTGGCCCGGGTACCCCAGCTTGACGCCTTCCTTCACTGGGCTCTGGTGCTGGAGTGAAGACTCTCAGCTCGTCCTCTCTGAGTTGTCAAACGTGGGAGCTGCTCAGAGCCTTTCAGAGTGTCAGTTGATAGGCAGCGAAGGGCTTTTTGAAGGAAGGGGTTATTATTCGTTCTTAAATTGTATTCCAGTCCAGGCCGGAGACTGGCATCAACCATTAAGTCTTATGTGGATATTTATATGTAAGATTAAAGTCTCCCAGTTCTTGGGATGGAATAGACTTCCATCTCAAGAGCTTTACTCGCCATCTGTCATCACCTGCTTCCAGACTCTGCCTTCAGAAATACAAGATTTGATGAATAGGGCTCATTTATGTTGTTTCAGTTTGGGCTTTACCCCTCTCCCTGATAGACCATTGTCTTTAAAGCATTATCTGCCTTCTCCCTCTTCACATGGGGAAAAAAAGCTTTTCTGGTGGTAATTACACAGTGCAGTGTTGTGGACCTTTCATCCCATTACTGTAAGTGGACAAACTACTGTCATTTGTAAGAATGAAATAGGTGAGGAGATGGGAAAGTTTCTAGCACTCCCCGTCATAAATGCCAAGCTGACTTGGGAGAACAAGTCCAACAGAAAGCAAATTCTGTTGCTGGCAATGAGTGCGGGTGCAGTTGTGCTCTGAAACAGGGATGGCGGAATGTCTGCTCCTCATCAGGTGTTTCAGAAGTAGAAGAATCAGGCAATATTAATGGAGGGGTACAGACACTTAATCTGTCTCTGCCCTTGCAGTTCAACTGAGACATGCTTCAGCTCTTCCCTGCTCTCAGTTTCAAAACCTCTTCACTCTCTCTATGTACTGCCTTTTCATGGATCTGTTGGCAAGATCAGAGTTTGAATACATTGAGATGTTTTTAATCCAGCAGAAATTTGCTGCCTTATTATCCCCCACCTCTGCATACGCACCTTCTACATCTCTGAAAACAGATTGATGCTCTTATTTGCCTGGGTTTTTTTTTCCTCATTTATAGTGATTCCTCATGGGAGGTTTATCCTCATGGGAGGTTTGCTCTGAAGGTGTGATTACAGGAGTAAGGTCTTTACCAGTGCATCAGCAAAAATCTATTTGCACATCACTAGGGAAGAGCTGCCAGTTGCGTAGTAGAGCTTCCTTATTCCTTTGGTAGACTTGCTTGTGGGCTGTGGAGTAGAAGTTTGAGTGGCTTATTCTTGTCCCCTTTGATTTTTTTGTGGTGGTTTCCAAACGGTGTTGGGGGTGTGTCTGCCTTTCTCCCACCTTCAGTGGAAGGTGAGTTGGGTACCCTTGGAGGCCCAGAGGAAGGGGTGGTTGAAGTTCTTCTCCAGCCACTGGCCTGGGTCGGTTTGGCAGCAATTTATTGCCGCCACCTGCTGACCAGGCAGAGGATTTCGCTGGCCCGGGTAAGGGTGCGTGGGGTTCCCGGTTGAGCCCCTGCCGCTCTTGCCCCTGACCTGTGGTGCCCGCAAGAGTGTGATGGGGCACTGGGTAGAGGTCAGGGTGCCTACATAATGCAGAAACACCTGGGGACAAATATAAGATTGGTGGCATGTTCCTTGGCGTGAACACAGCTATCGGTGGGGACTGAGCTGTTCTGGCTTTGGGCTGCCATGGACTTGAAGGTTACCAAGTAGATCTTGGGTTAGATAAGCCCGGTGCCGAAAGTTTGGGTGAGATACAAGCTCATGAAACTATCGTGTTAAGTGCAACAGCAAAGAAATACTGTTAAACTGCATGTCTAAGCGTTAATGCTTCTCTCTACAGGAAGGCATGAAGTTCAGGTATATCCTTTCAGAATAAAGGAAAACAGAGAGAGGTCCAAGAAATATTACCTAATTCTAAATGATTTAGTGACAAGTCTTAATGGTGATCTTCAGTGTTCTTCAGACACTATTTCACATTGTTAGCTCTTTAACAAAAACATCTTTTCACACCAGTGTTTTTGGATGTGGGATTAAAATAAAAGGTGAACCAGACAAACAAGTACATTTGACTAAAGGAGGTACGATGCCTATTAGGACAGTGTCACTGCACTAAATCTTCGTTTGGTGGCCAAATCGCAGGAAATGGCAGCACTTGATGTGAACCTCTTCCCTGGCTGTCCCAGCGCTGCCCTGCCCCGGGCACCGGTGCAGGGTTACATGGCTGCCGTGGCGGGAGCTGACTTCTGAAGCTCTCAGGAATCCTGGCCTGCTTTCTGCCCTTTAACGAGCTGTGTGTAACATTTGCCTTTGCTGGGGTCACTCCAGGCCTTCAGCCAGCAGCGCTTAGGAGCGGTGCCAGGAGCAGGGACACCTCCTTTGTGGGGGCTCTGAAATTACGTATCTTGCTTTGATCCAAGTTAATTCTGATGGCTGGGGAGCTGCTTTCAGGCCATCCCAGTTTGCTGCCTCCATAGAGACTCTAATCTCATTTTCTGTCCTTTTCAAGACACTCTTGTTTTCACAGGAGTGCATGGGTTTCCTCCTGATTGTTCTCCAATGAGTCCCTCTTTTTGCTGAATTTATTGCTTTTTAAGTTTGTTTTGAGGTGGAGGAGAAAACCTGAGGAAAAGACGGAATGCCGTGCATGGCGGTTCTGCTCGGCTGCTGTGGCACCATCCCTGTTCTGTCAGAGCAGGAAAGATTGCTATTGCCATTTTATAGTGTGTGTTTTTCCTGCTTTGCTAAGCAGTTTAAGTTGCTCCACAGATGCTACTGTAAAATCCCGTTTCTACTTAACCCCTAGATGCTCGTCCTGCCGCCCGAGTGGTCCCTCCTGCTGACGTTGCACCTCTCTCTCCTTGCTCCCTAGGGCTCTGGAGCCTCGAGCAGCTCCGCTGCCACCACCCCATCCGTGTCCACCCCTGTC
>NW_010240833.1:1266-1661 GCF_000690775.1 Eurypyga helias | reverse complement strand
TCTTGGGGTTTGCCATCCAGACCCCGTTGTTTGTGTAACGGCGACACGACCTTCCCAAGGGCTTCCATCCTCCCCGCCGGGCTGCTCCTGCCGCTCCGGCCGCCCTTCACCCGAATCCGGGCGAATTTCCCGGGTTTCCGGCACCGCTTGTGGCCTTCAGCGGCGTGGCGACCCGGTTCGGGAATGGCGTGGCGACCCGGTTTGGGAACGGCACGGTGACCAATCCCGGGCCGGGCGCCATCCCCCCAGACACCAACGTGGCTGTGGGTGAGTGGCACGGCGTTATATAGCTTGGGGTGACGTCACTTCCGGCTGCTTACGTCATCGGCTGAACGCCATTGGCTGTCCGTCTGGTGACATCATAGGCTAAACGCTCTTGGCTAACCCGTCACTGT
>NW_010240833.1:595-1102 GCF_000690775.1 Eurypyga helias | reverse complement strand
GCATCACAGGCTAAACGCTATTGGCTATCAGTCCAGTTACATCACAGGCTAAACGCTATTGGCTGTCCGTCTGGTGACATCATAGGCTAAACGCCATTGGCTATCCGTTTGGTTACATCATAGGCTGAACGTCATTGGCTATCCATCTGGTTACATCACAGGCTAAACGCCATTGGCTATCCGGAGAGGGGGCGGGTTCTACATTTCCGTACAGCGCGACACCTTCCGCCCGCCCGGCCTTAACTGCCGACACTGAAGGGGGCGTGGCAATATCTGAGGGGGCGTGACAGGGGGTGAAGGGGCGTGGCAGGGACTAAGGAGGCGTGGTGAAGGGGCGTGGCAGGGGGTCAAGGGGCGTGGTAACGGGCGTGGCAAATGGTTAAGGGGCGTGACAAAGTCTGAAGGGGCGTGGTGAAGATTGAAGGGGCGTGACCAACGATTAAGGGGCGTGGCAGAGGCTAAGGAGGGCCGGCGAAGGCTGAAGGGGCGTGGCAGGGGGGGAGGGGG
>NW_010240833.1:0-385 GCF_000690775.1 Eurypyga helias | reverse complement strand
CGTTGTGAAGGGAGAAGGGGTGTGGCAGATGACAAAGGGGCGTGGCGAAGGGGCGTGGCAGAGGCTAAGGAGGCGTGGCGGAGGCTGGAGGGGCGTGGCGGGCGGCAAATGGGCAGAGCAAATGATAAAGGGGCGTGGCGATGGCTGGAGGGGCGTGGTGATATCCGAGGGGGCGTGGCAGGGGTTGAAGGGGCGTGGCACAGGTTAAGGAGGCGTGGTGAAGGGAGAAGGGGCCGGACAGATGACAAAGAGGCGTGATGAAGGGGCGTGGCAGAGTCTAAGGAGGCGTGTCAAAGGGTGAAGGGGCGTGGCATATTATAAGGAGCGGCTAAGGGGCGTGGCAGAGTGTAAGGAGGCATAGTAAAGGGGCGTGGCAAAGGGTGAA
>NW_010240832.1:361-1598 GCF_000690775.1 Eurypyga helias | reverse complement strand
GTGCTGCTGGCGATACGGGTTGCACCCCCAAAGGCAAGCGCAGCCTTCGCGTACTGAGAGGTCATGGCCCAGCCAGAGCAGCGCTGGTCCAGTGTCAATCCCTTTGAACCAGGGCAGGAGGCGGATCTTGCCCTCGGAAGGCCTCCAAAAGCCACAGCGAGCTGCCCAAGCTGGTCCAGCAGCCTGGGCTGGCTGCATCCTGCCCTTGGAAGCATCTCCAGCACCAACAGCAGCCCCAACACATGCGCATCCTAAGGTGGAAGCCAGCTCTTATCCTGATATCCCATCAGGGCCAGCCCCAGCTCTGGCACCTCTTAGAGCAAAGTCAAGGGGAAAACCGAGCCGCAAGCTCCAGGTCCAGCCCACAGACCTTATCGCTGGGAGAACAGCATGGACAGCTTGACCGTACCCTCCCCTCCAGCTGCCTACATTTGCTGCCCGCAGTTCATTTCACCGCGGTGGGGTGACCAGGGCTCCAGAAACACCATCCTGGCAGCCCTGGCTTGCAGAGAGCCCTGCCAGCACGAGTGCGTGGCCAGAGCTCGTTTTCCTCGTTACCCTCAAAATCATGTGAAATGAGAGTGATGCTTTAAATAGCCCAGGCCATGGCCAGCAGCGTCAGCAGATCCGGCAGCGGGGAGGTCAGACCCTGCACAGGTTTTGCTGCAGTTTGCTTGGCTCCCACCCAACAGCAGTGCCCGTCCTGCTCACCATCCTCTCGATGCATCCATGACCTATGGAGATATCTGCAGCATCAGGGCTGCCGCGGCATCACAGCACGTCCCAGGTGGGACAGAGCTTGGCAGGGACAGGGAGGTGGCTCAGCACAGGTGGCTCCTCAGGGTGGGGACCAGCTTGGCCTCCCCCAGCACTGGGCTGAGCTGCACGGCACCGTCAGGCTCCATCAGGGATGCTCAGCAAAGCTGCCCTTCAGAGAAGCATCCCCCCGTACCCCCTCCAAGATACCCGATAAGCTGAGGCTGGGGATGTCCCCTCCTCTCTCCCGGCTTGCCAAGATCTTGGGTAGGCAGAAGGTGTATTGCTCCTCTGCACCCAAATCCGCCTTCACCCTCGACACGCCTGGCAGCCGTGCCTTTGGGGACGCAGAGCTGCCTCCTGCGCCCCGGCTTGCCCAGGGCTGGCCTGGCTGGCACCCGGGCCACGGTCACCATGCTCGTGGCCACCCAAGAGACAGGGAGCGGGGCCCCCGGGGCGGCACCCTGCCCACATGGCCAGG
>NW_010240832.1:0-304 GCF_000690775.1 Eurypyga helias | reverse complement strand
GACCGGGCCCTCCCAAACACACCCCACGGCGGGAGGCGGGGACGGCAGGCACTGGGTGCTCTGCGGCGGAGCTGCTCGTGCCCAAAGCAGCACGTGTATCCACACACACCCACGTGCACCCACGCACACCCCATGCACAAACATGCACACGCACAAATACACGTGCAGACATGCACACACACCCCCATGCACAAATACGCACACACAAGACACACGTGCAAACTCATGCACACACATCCATGCACACCCAGACACCCCCCCCACGCACAACCATGCACACCCATGCACACGGACACGCGCAGAC
>NW_010240831.1:0-264 GCF_000690775.1 Eurypyga helias | reverse complement strand
GTCGCGCCGGGGAGGGGCGTCACGATAGGTCACGCGGGGTCACGACTGAGCAACGCCCCGCCCCTCATCCGCCCCCAACTCCCACCCGTCCGCGGGGGCGGCAGCGCCTGGCGTTTGTGTCGGCACGTCTTACCGCGTGTCGTGGCATGGTATCATGTGTTGTCGCATGTTATCGCGTGTCGTCACGTGGTATTGCGTGTTGTGTTATTGCGTGTCGTGTTATCACGTGTCGTCGTGTGTTATCGCATGTCGTCACGTTATCCC
>NW_010240830.1:0-321 GCF_000690775.1 Eurypyga helias | reverse complement strand
CCAGGGAAAGGTGCCCAGGACGGCTGGACCGCGCGGGTATCCCTGGGCAGCACGGAATCATCCTCGGCAGCACACGACAGGCACCGCTAGCGGCCGGGCCGATGTCAAGCAGCACTGACAGCACGTGTTAAGCAGACGTATCATTAGCACTGCGGCGCCGTGAGAGTGTTAATAACGTAGCTAATTAAGCTGATATAAATAGCAAGATTAATTGTCACAAAACATCAGTATCAGGCTTGGAAAGGCATCCCCAAACCTTGCCACTGTTTGCCAGCACGCGGGCACGGTGCCGGGAGAGACGGCAGAGGAACATTCCCGAGG
>NW_010240829.1:0-1503 GCF_000690775.1 Eurypyga helias | reverse complement strand
GCGGTGATGGGCTCTGCAATTAGCGTCTCCGTGCCAAGCACAGCCCGGCCAAGGCTTCCCCCGCGGAGATGAGAGTGGGACAGGGCAGCCCGTGGGAACCGGGATCTCGCGTGGGTCCGAGAGCCCCCACTCCCATCCCTCCCTCCCCCGCAGGGTCAGTGTCCGCAGCTGGTCTTGCCCAGGGGGGCCAGAGCCGGGACCTGGGGACCCAGCCCAGCGGGACGGCAGTGGGGCAGCCCCCGGGGGGGGACAGGGGCTGGTGCGGGGGTCAGCCGAGGCTTGGGGACGGGGGCTGATGCTGGGGTCAGCAGAGCCCTAAAAAGCAAAGATTTCCCAAGTCATTTGGTGGAACAAGAGGAAAACACAGCGGTCGTTGGCAATGCTCGGCGTGGGGGTGTCCCGGGCAGACCTGCGCTGGGGTCCCTGGCAGGGTGGCAGGGGCGATGCTGTCCAAAGGACTCCAGGACTGGCAGCCCACAGGCCCAGGTAACCTCCCCCAGGTGCTGCCCGCTGTGCTTGAAGGTATTTTTCTTTCCACTGGGACAGATCCCGTTGGCAGGCACTCATGTGCCACGCGTTGCCTTTCGCGTGGTCGGTCCCCACGAGCACCACACGGGGCACCAGAACGGTGCCAGCACCCAGGGCCTGGCCGCCGTCAGCCATGGCCCCCGCTCTGCCCCAGCTCCCCGAGCTGCAGAACGTGTTTGACGCGTCGTGCCAAGCCGGGGAGGAGGAGGAAGAGGAGGGTGACATGGTTTCTCTCCCGTGACGGGGACATGAGGACACTCAGCTGTGCCATCGGCACGCAGCGCGGCAGCGTGCTTATCAACACAGCGTGTTTTCCTCCCAGACAAGTCCTCTGGCAGCAGCCAAAGGACGGCTTAAAAGCTGGCCAAGGTTCATTGTCAGAGGTCCCGCTTTCTCCAAATAATGGCACGAGTTCCGTGCTCACATGGACGCGCTTGCAAGAGGTCCCAGAAACCAGGCAGCGCTGGGAAAATGACCCAGCTCGTAAAACGGGGAGCAAGGAAACCCTCAGCAAAGTGCAGGGATGCTCTCCCCTGCCTGCCGTGCAGCCCCGCTGTGGAGCTGGGACGCAGCTCTGGAGGAGGGGCAGCACCCACCTGCCTGCACCCTGGGCTAGGGTCTGCAGCGAGCGAGGGGATTTGGGAAAAGAACCATTAGGGTTCTTTTCTTCGGACCCCCGGCGGGGCTGCGGCAGCCCCCAAGAAGAGCTGTTGGCTGTCGTCCCCCGGCAGCTGGTGCGGCGTGACGGCGTTCAGCCGGAGTTGGTCGTGTCCCCGCATCCCGACCCACCCGCAGCGGGTCCCAGGCGTGCCAGGGGTGCAGGCTGTCTCCTGCGGGGCTGGGGCACAGCCGGGCGCAGGATGGTGGTGGACACTCGGTGACCCTCGCAGAACGGATCGCACGGGGGCCCTTTTTTTAAGACTTCCTTGTTTATAGCCTTTTCTGTATAAATAGAACATACGGTTCCTGTTTAAG
>NW_010240828.1:0-7320 GCF_000690775.1 Eurypyga helias | reverse complement strand
TAAGGATGGGGATGGGGTGAGGATGGGCCCCACAAGGGGAGGGGCCGTAGGACTCTCCCATGGGGCAGCCGACACAGAAGCTGCTTTTGATTGATTTTATGGGACAAGGGAAAACAATAGAGATGCAGTCAAAGCCTCGATACTTTTAAAAACACAATGCAATTCTTTAATAGTTTGGTTTTGCTGTTTTTATTATGCCCGTGGTGCTCGTTAACACAAGACCCCAGAATGTTTTCGAGGCCGTCTAGCATCAGCCCTCACTGCTCTGTTCCAAGACATCCACGTGCTCTTGCATCCCTCAGTTGTTTTTGTGCTAAGGCCAAGCTCTTTGTGTTGCCCATTTTACCCTCGGTAATCATTTTTCTAGCAACACCAGGGAGCAGGGAAGGAATCCTCTTAACTTGGGCTGCAGTTCCACATTTACATAAAGCCACTGCTTTCTAATTTTGCTGGTAACGATGCTGCGAATCTGACAACTGTGCCAGCATCTTGCTTTGAAGTGAGGGAAGTCCTGGCGGCAGTATCTGCCTCCGACGAGACGGGGAAAACTAACGAATGCCAGTAAATTACCAGGTTAACGAGACGCACTCAAAGCCTCCAGAGCCGGCGGAGGAGGCAGGTACCTGCTGCTGGGGGTGTTACCCCACAACCTCTGGTGCTGCTGGACCTGGCTCAGCCCCGAACCTGCTCTGCGGGAGCTCCTGGGGGGCCTCGGGGCGGGGGGTGGGCTTCCAGCAAGGCCACCGGGAGCAGCGAAGGCGGGAGCGTGGGATGCAGCTCAGACTCTGGCCCGGGGGGCGTCGGGGTACCCAGGGCTGGGCGGCGCTGCCCGTACACCCCTTGCCGTACGCTTCGCGGGAGAACACGCGTTCCTCTCGGGTCGCCATTCCGTCTGGTTCCCGTTGCAAAACACGGCAGGGCTTTGGTGCCGGGTGGACGTTCCACTGAACTGGGGTGATTGAAGGGCAGATATTGAGCCCTAGACTTAGTGAGAGCTCATAATGGGTGAAGTAGCGTCTAAATAAAGTCATATTTTAAAATGTGATTTTCCTTGCGTTAGAGCGACCGGCTTCTAATCAAAGGAGGAAAAATCGTCAACGATGATCAGTCATTTTATGCAGACATTTACGTGGAAGATGGTTTAATAAAGTAAGTTAAAAATTTGTATTTTATTAAGTGATTTCCAAGCACAATGCAGTGCTGTGGGATTTCAACGAGGTCCCTTGCCGTCATCTTTCTCTTAGAAGTATGTTCCTTTTTTGAAAAACAGGGGCAGTTTTTAGCATATTGCCTAAACAGAGCTACGTTCGTGTCCTTTCGGGGCCGGGAAGGTGTATGAAGTGCGGCCGGTTCGTGCTGGGGCAGCGCGCGCCTGCGGGCCGCCTCTTCGCTCAGGCGCTGATGCCAATTAACAGGAGATCTCCATGTCGTTCTCAGGCAAATTGGAGAAAACCTGGTGGTTCCTGGTGGCGTGAAGACAGTCGATGCCTACAGCCAGATCGTGATGCCGGGAGGCATCGACGTCCACACCAGGCTGCAGATGCCCGTCATGGGGATGACCCCTGCTGATGACTTCTACCAGGGCACGAAAGCCGCGCTGGCCGGAGGCACCACGATGATCAGTAAGATGGGGCGGCACGCGAGCGACTCCTGAGCAGGAAGTTGTTTAGCAGAATACATTGGGCCTTTTATCATCGCAGAGATTGTTCACCCTCGTAGCAGCGAGATGTTCATTTTTGATGTAGACACCAAAGCGTCGCCAGGCTAATTAAAATGCATCATGTGCCCTTCAGAAGCTCCTTCCACTGCTAGACACGTGTATAGTTGCTCCTGCTTCACCTCGTAAGAGAATAAAGTAGAAGAAAGCCCTAAACACCTTTTAATATGTCTTTAGTCGCTTTGCAGGTGTGTTTTCCTGAGTTTTCAGCTCTGAGCACGGGTTCCGGGTTTGGGCTGATGTAAAATAACTGGTTTCTGTTTCGCTCTGGGCCCAAGGACGCTGTGGTGTGTGACTGAAGGGCCAGCCTCGGCAAGCCCTGGGGTAGCGCTGTGCCGATCCCGTAGCCAGTGCTGTAGGGCACAGGAGCAAAGGGAAGCGCAGTGACTGACGGGCAGTGGGTGACTGCCCATGGATAACGCCCAAGGGAGCTGTGCACAGGTGTGCAAGGGCACGCTTGGGTCACCGGCCCCTCTCAGATGCTGTGCTCGGCAGGCGGTGTGACAAAAAGGCATAATAATGCCTGTTGTGTGGAGTTGGTTCGTTCTATGTGTTCTGTTTGGGAAATGCATTATCCTTCATCCCCAGCCAATGCCGTACAAATGAATTAGTGTTCAGTCGTCTCCTTTCCGCGGCAGTGGTGCCTTGCACAAGCGCTGCCGCACCCCTGGGTCCCCCTGGCCTTGGGCAGCAGCGTGCTGACGCTGTGCAGTGTCTCCGCAGTTGACCACGTCTGCCCGGACGCGGGGACCGGCCTCCTGGCTGCCTACGAGCAGTGGCGTGGGAGCGCGGACGGCCAGGCCTGCTGCGATTACTCGCTGCACGTCGACATCCCTCGCTGGCACGAGAGCCTGAAGGAGGAGCTGGAGGCCCTGGTGAAGGACAAGGGTAAGGATGGAAACCGTCATGGAATTATGTGGTGGTTTAGGTCAGAAGGGACCTTAAAGCACATCCCACCCCCTGCCATGGGCAGGGACACCTTCCATAGCCCAGGTTGCTCCCAGCCTCATCCAGCCTGGCCTTGGACACTCCCAGGGATGGGGCATCTACAGCTTCTCTGGGAACCTGTCCCAGTGCTCCCACCCTCTGCGGGAAGAATTCCTTCCTGATGGCCCATCTCCATCTCCCTCTTTCCATTTAAACCCGTCACCCCTTGTCCTGTCACTCCCTGCCCTTGGGAAAAGCCCCCCCAGCTCTCTTGTAGCCCCCCCAGGCACTGGAAGGGGCTCTGAGGTCTCCCCAGAGCTTCCCTTCTCCAGGCTGAACCCCCCAGTTCTCCCAGCCTGTTCCCGTGGCAGAGGGGCTCCAAAGAGCGGGGTTCTGGCAATAACCCCACAAAACCCCACCCACTCTGTAATTACTGCGGCACAGGCACGTGAGCGAGCCTCCGCGGGGCAAGGCACGATGGTTACGGCTGGGGCGGGGTACGGGGGCCCGCAGGCGTTGACTGGGACCCTACGGCTTTGCACTGCCATGTGGGCTACTCCTGTAGTGCCGTCTAGGAGAGAGGTGTGGGCAGGGGCAGTGACACTGGATTCATTCCCTAACATCTTTCCTTCCCAGAAAGGGCTGTCAGGGTGGGAAGGGGCTGCCCAGGGAGGGGGCAGTCCCCATCCCGGGAGGGGTTTCAGAGCCGTGTGGACGAGGTGCTCAGGGACATGGTTAGTGGGGGCTGGGCAGTGCTGGGGTAACGGTTGGGCTGGGTGATCTTAAAGGTCTTTTCCAGCCTAAAGGATTCCATGATCTTGTCCATTAATTCTGACCTTTGGGCAATGTACAGCCCAGTCATGAAATCCGATTTTGGAAACCAAAGGAGTGGTATGGGGTGCCCTGATTCAGACTGTCTGATGTACAGAAGGGTATTTCAACAAAAATGTTCAAGACTGGGCTTGGTGAGGGAAACTAAGCTTTAGGCTTTCCGCAGAGAATTCCTTCCTGCCTACAATTCCTGCACAGCCTGAAGTATCTGGGCCATGCGGCAGGAATTCATGCATTTCGTTAATACTTATTTCCATGTTTGGAACCACATCTTGCTTTCAGATCTGCTAATGCAGAGCTTAATGACTTCAGCGTAATTTGTAGCCTTGCAAGCAAGGGCTTAATTGGTCAATTAAGATGGAAATTTGCGGGGAATTTCCTATTGAAATGCGGAGTGGCTGCAGTAATGCCGCTCTTTGAGCTAATAGCCCGTATTTTTCATATGTAGGTTCCCATGAAATACAGTTTATTTGCAATTTGATGGTAGTTTGGGATTAGTTGTTGCCTCTCTCTGTGTAAAAATACAGTAGCAATTCCCTGGCTTTGACTCAGTGCTCCGCCAATCATCCTTTTTGTCTTTATGTGAGGAATGATGGAAATGAGGATTGTGTGCAGGGTACTGGCCCTTTTTCTCTGGCTGGGTAGCAGTGCACTAAGTAACAGCTCTAAATTAGTCTCAGCTTTTGCTGTAATTTAGTCTTAGCCCTAATACACTCATTCAAAGACAGGGATCAGAAGGGATTGGGGATAAACCATAAATGGGAACCCCCTCTGGGGCAGGGCATTTGATTCCGTGCGTTCGGACCGAGCTACAGAGGGTACCTGCCATCGGAGAGGGGCCACGGGGTCTTGTTTTCTTGGTTCAGGCACATCCCAAGATGGGGCTGTGTTGGCTTTGGTGGCTCCCACGCGTTGGGGTTCAGTTCGTGGGGGTACACTTCCCCTTTCAGCCCTTCGCCTGGCTTCGCTTTCAGCCTAACCCTAGCCAGCACGCCCCCCCGCTTCGAACACCCCCTGCTCAGCCCCGATGCTAAACACACGCTCCGTTTTCTTTTCCCGAGGTGTGAACTCCTTCCTGGTTTTCATGGCGTACAAAGACAAGCGCCAGTGCACCGATGCCCAGGTAATGCAGCCAGCCAGTGCCGGGGAGAGTCGTGGCCCGGAGCCGGCGCGGGGCACGACCGACCCCTGGGCTGACATTGGGCTGTCTCTTGGCAGATGTACGAAATATTCTGCATTATTCGGGACCTGGGGGCCATTGCCCAAGTGCACGCTGAAAACGGAGACATCATCGACGAGGTACGGCGTTTATACCCGTCTGAAGGTCGTCGGGAGGGTTTGGTGGGAGGTACCAGATGGGCTGCAGTGTCTCGGAGGAGCAGTGCAGCGTCTTTTTAGACTCCAGCTGCCGCTGCGGATTCAGTAGCGGGTGGGAGAGGGAGCAGCAGCCTCCTGTGACACCCGATGGCTTTGGGGAGGGGGCCGGCGTGCGCTTTTTGGTGTCTGCTGCCAGCAGGGCCTCACCCCGGCCGCTCTCCTCCGAGATCCCCGGCGAGAGCCGAGCTGAGCTCGTGGCATGCCGCAGCCTCGGTGGGTCCGTGCGTGTGGGCTCCGAGCCCCGCAGCCTCGGGAACGCCGAACCGGAGCTCCTGCACCCTGCCCTAAACGTTACCTCTCTAGGAGGCTTGAGCCCTTGGGAAAACAGAGGTGTGCCTAGCTTGAAATACCCGCTACACTTTGCAGTAGTTACCTGCAGGAGTGGCACTGGGAACATCCTCAGTGCTGCAGACTCAGGTCGTGTTCGTTATTTTTCCTTTTTACCTTTAGAAAAGAAAACCTTAGGTACTGCAGACAGCTGACACAAGGTAAACTAGACTTGCAGTTCCTCTTAGCCCC
This sequence comes from Eurypyga helias, assembly GCF_000690775.1. NCBI lineage: Eukaryota > Metazoa > Chordata > Aves > Eurypygiformes > Eurypygidae > Eurypyga > Eurypyga helias. The sequence goes on along the minus strand of NW_010240828.1, from coordinate 1,949 downwards.
CAGGTTTTGTCTGAGGAAGCTTTTCTTCGTCCGGCTGGGAAGGATAAGGCGACCCCAGGCGGTTCAGAGTCTTCAGAAGGGTTTCGTTAAGCTGCTGGGGCGATGGCACCCACGCCCTGGGGACAAGCTGGGAGGACATCTGTAACGGGAGGGCGGTGGATGGAGACGTAACCATCCCCTAGGAGCAGGACCAAAGCCCGTGGGACCTGGTCCCTAGGGTGGAGTGACCTCCTTGGGTCCAACGCCCGCTGAGTGGGAGCATCTCGTGACACCAAATGTCACAGCCAGAAGAGGGGGCGGGGTGTGTGCTGGACATCCGCTTTCCAAGGCAGAGGGACTAATGTGGGCACAACCCGGAGCTCCTTCCCGTTCTGTCCCCGCGGGGTCTCTGCGGGGGTCTGGTTTGTGCCTATTGTGCCACACGGCTGCGGGGACCGAGCACACGGCAGTTCGGGGAGCTGGTGCTGCCGGAGCACGGATCCAGCTGCCAAACCTCCTTCAGATCTGCCGCAGTCCCCTCCCACCGCCACGTGGCAAAGTATACTGGGGTCCGGGAGCGCGTGGGATTTACTGGGCAAAGCTCCGCCGCCTCAGGCAGCGGCAGGTCCAGGGAAACATCCTGCCCCGTTGCCATCCATCGCGTCCGGCACAGCTGTACGCAGCCCTGGGCTTGGAATCCCGCGTCTCCAGACACGTAGCTGGGTTGGAAGCGTTGGGAAGGTCCGAAGGTGCCGTTGGGATGCAGCAGTGCCCAGAAAGTCCAGAAAGGTTCCCACAGCGTGAATTAGTGTATCCGAGCAGAGGGGCAGAATCCTCCCACCCCCGACCTGCTGGCCACGCCGCTCGGGGTAGCGGTGTTGGTTAGTTGTACCTGTGAATTCCCATCACCCTTCGGGTACTCCTGGAAAGGTGTTTTGTGCCCCGGCATCACTTCAGAGGGGCTGTTTGTACCCCTGACCACTTTTCCCTTCGTCTTTGTCCCCCTAGGAGCAGAAGAGGCTGCTGGAACTCGGGGTTACGGGGCCGGAAGGGCACGTCCTCAGCCGCCCCGAGGAGGTAACGTCCCCAGCCCGCGGGTTCGGGGCAGCCGAGGTGCCCGCAGGCGCTTTCTGCCCACGTCCTTGTGCCCGCAGGTGGAAGCGGAGGCGGTGTACCGGGCGATTACCATAGCGAAGCAAGCCAACTGCCCCTTGTACGTCACCAAAATCATGAGCAGAGGCGCAGCCGACATCGTCGCGCAAGCGAAGCGAAAAGGTGAAGCCGTGTTTCGTGTCTGCGTGCTGACTGAGCCTGTTTAAACGTGTCCGGGGATGTCACCCCAGCTGCGAGGCTGAGGAACTCGTTGTCACCCCACTTCTCTCACACGTTAAGGGTGCTGGAACTCGGTGTTGGCTCTTCTTCGCCGAGTGTGCCAGAGCCGATTGCTGCTGAGGGGGTTGGAGATGTGCTGGAGACTTTGACACCTGCATCGCGGTAGACGCAGCTGAGAAAAAGGAGATAATTGGGTTGCAGTTATTTGTCATGAACTACACGAAAAATGGCTCCGGAGCCAGCTCCAGATTCAAAGCGGGGGTAGAGTGGGAAGAGCTGGAGGCAGTTCTGTGGGGAGCAGGGCAGGTAGGGGGGGTCCTCAGCCACCCCCACCCCAGCCGGGAGACTCTGCCAGGGAGACGGCTGTGATGTAGGGGAAGGCACGAGGGCTCGTGGATGTGAATGTACGTTTGGTCTGTGGAGGAAGGGGGTGGAGGCCAAGCTTGCTTTGACAGCGTTTCCCAGTCGTGTGCGGGAATCCGAGGGATTAACGTGAATTAAAAAGGCTGAAGTAGCACGGACCCTGGGGATAAGCGAAGCGGTATCTGTCCGCAGCGTGGGAAGGGCCGCGCGGCGCCGTGCCCCCGCTGACCGATTGCTCCGCAGGCGCGGTTGTGTACGGGGAGCCCATCACCGCC
>NW_010240827.1:0-222 GCF_000690775.1 Eurypyga helias | reverse complement strand
GCAGAGGTGTTCAGAAACCTCCTCCTCTCCCCAGCTCACGGGCTTCCCGCTTCCCGTCGCCTCCTTCCCGTGTGGGATTGCCGGTGGCCAGATGGGGATGTAAGCTGGGTCAGCGGTTAACGTCAGCTGAGGCACGTGTCACGCAGGTTTTCAGCTGGGGAGGGTTGCTCAGAGCCGGGTGTTTTCCCTTAGCGCTTCGTGAAAACGACACCCGTCGCTGGA
>NW_010240826.1:1640-12163 GCF_000690775.1 Eurypyga helias | reverse complement strand
GAGGACCAGGGTATGTGAATGTGAGACCTGCTCACCCCACTTCATTCCACATGCTCATCAGGGTGGCTCAGTAACTTGCCAGTTGTCTCATGAGTCCTGTTGCTCATCAGCACGCTGTTGCAGCACACACAGGCTTCAGCTGCCGCGGCCGTCCTCTCTAGCGCAGAAGTCAAACCAGTCACCGGCTCCTGCCCCTAGCTCAGCTCCCAGAGGCAGAGGACAAGGCAGAAGTTCATTGGAATTCATCAAGTTCATTGCAAGTTTGTGGAATAAATGCAGCATGGGAATGGGTAGCAGGTGCTGCCTGGGGGCTTCGGGAAGGCACAGGAAGAGAAAGAAAAGGAAGTGGTTTTTTCCACCTCACTGTGCTGCCACTAGCTGGGGATGCCTCCAGCCTCGGTGTGTGACAGCACGGAGAGCGGGTAGCTTCTACAGCGCGGGAGGCTTTGGCCCCCAAATCGCAGGGGAAATAAGGGAGCTCCCGTTACAGTATGGTAGACATCTCCCATCCCTCTGGCTTCCTTGTTCCCTACAAGCCTGAAGGGGAGATTCCCGCATGGGACCAGTAGGTACGGACGGCGGCAGCGCGGGGCCCTCTGCCCTCTTGCCGGGCTGTTGTGCAGCCTGTCCCGTTACTGCCCTTGCGCTGCTGCAGCAGTGAGAAAGCCTTTGCTGTCCCGCTGCAGGCATGTCACAAAAGGCAGGAGGAGAGAAGGAGCTGGAGGACAAGTATCTACATCTACGTAAAACTAATGCCCTAAGGCGAGAGAGGGAGAGTCCCGCCACCCCCACAAGTGCGGTGGCCGAAGCGTGTGGGCAGCAGCTGTGTCCATGCTGAGCCAAGCAGGAAGGCCCAAGCAACTGGCAAGTCACCCCTGCCAAGCTGCTCCTCCCCATTAGTTTGATGTAACTTTGAGATGATGGTTTATCATAACACTTTTTTTCCTAATCTACCCGAATGAGTTTCATCTGGGTTCCCATCAGATGTGTCACACGCGGCTTTGACCAAAATAACCTCAGTAGATTGTCAGGAGCTTGCTTAACCCCAGGATGCCTAGCAGCCTGATTTCTCTACACTTTTGCTAATGGAAGAGCTGGCACATGCTCTGGCTAAGGATTATGAAGGTATCTAAGCAGCAACACTTTATTTCCCCTGCAAAGTGACAAATAAATCAGCCATGTAGTCCAAGATGCTTGCAGAGAAAAACAATAAATGCTATTAGATTCCAATTTTTTCCCTAACAGTTTTAATTGAACAAAACTAGTTTTATTACTGAAAATCAGAAAATAGTTTCATCAACGCTGCAGCCAACTTTTTAAAAAACACAGTTACTTTTAAGGTAGACAAAATAATGATTAGGAATGAGTCACATAAATTGTTTCTCTTCAAATTAGTACTGACTTTTTTTCACAACAATGCATTTTAGACATTGTTTTTTGAAACATAAGCCAACAACGTAAACAGCCTGTCAAATTCGACTATATTAATGATTCTTACTAATGACAGAATTGATCAGGAGCTTGAAACAGGAGCTTCTATTTAAACAATTTCTTCCTTCCCTTCAAACTCTGATCCTGCAAACTTAGAGCTTTACTTGAAGTTGCACTTTGTATTATATTTTTAGCATAAAAGTGATGAAGTCTTGTCACATTTATTTTTGCTGCTAAGAAGAATATTGGGCCATTCCTAGGAAAACTCTTGAGAGTTAATTTATTTTTTCAAACAAAAAGTAAACATTCTATTAGTTTTAACCTCAGCCACAACTGCCCGATTTTAAATGCATGTGCCATTTGCGTGTCCGCATTTCAGTTCATCCCTAGTCTAAGCACTTAACTCCACAGGGGGTGTACTTAGGCAGTTACCGAGTCATATAATTAACAGTTTTCTGCATTTTATGGCTGAATAAATAAAGACTATAGCTTAGCTGTACATTGTGTACACATCAGTTAATGTATCATGCTATTCTACTAACCCTGAAAACTGCCAGAACTGAATGCTATGAAGGTGGGGTACCTTCCTCTGATCTTTTACTGTGATACGGTCTTCAGCTGCAAAAGGCTTTGTTGCTGGAGTCTTTCACTGACTACAATTAAATGGTGTCTTTTTTTGGCTTGCATGCCTAACTGGGCAATCCCTGCTTCACCACGAAGAATGACAAGATGGAAGAGACAACATGGTATGAATCGTGCCTTGGTCCAGCTGGGAAGAATGGAAACCATCCCACAGAACAGGCTCTGGAATACACAAATAGAACAACATGCCAAAGTGAGGAAATACTTACATGAAAGCTGCCAAGACTGTGATATAATGTCTCTGATTAGCTATACTCAGGTCTGTACCCAAAAAAATACTCCCCACAGAAACTGCAGTGCACAGAGCACGTGCTCTCGCAACACGGGCAACTTGGGTGGGACTGCCCTGCTCCGGGACAGACGTTTTCCCTGGCACCCGCAGGTCTCCAGCCAGCACCGTGCAGAGTCTGTCCCGGTCTTGCAGGCTGCCCTGCTGCACCCAGACTGGGGAGGGGAATTTGAAAGCTCTGCCAGTTAAACATGGTTCTGGTATTTTTTGGTTTTGACAATTTACAGAAAAATTGTTGAATGAGTGAGATGTAGAAAAGGGGATACAGGGGATAGCTGAAATGGTGGATCCAAGTGCAACCAGAGGCTGATAATGGCAATCCCACAGACGGGGCTAGGTTTTCGGAGGGGTCAGACACTGTCCCAAGACCTGGACAGCACAAAACTGATGAGAAACAAAGGAAGATGTCTTCACCCAGCACCTCAAAGCTCCTGCTGCCTCTCAAGCCTGGGAGGAGCCTCCTCCCAAAGCCCAGAAGCTGCCCTGGAACATCCGTCATCCTCTGTTGGCCAGGCCCACCACCCTCATCAGGGCACCAAGGCATCGCTGCCTGTGCTGTACCTGGTAGATCACATCAGTTTTTTGCTTTCACCGTTCACTGAGTGATGGACTGTACATACAACAGGATGTCTTTTCCACTTGTAAAATCTCTTTTTTAAAGCTGACATGGTTTCAGCTGAACTGAGATACAATTTATTTCAGCTGACCTGGTAATTGTGGAAGCATTCCATTTTAATTAGAATGATGGTCAATGATATCTGCCATAAAATCATTTGTGCGTTTTAGTCATTGTAAAAAGCCTTACTAATATGTAATGGATATGGAGAAATAAATAGGAACAGTTACAACACATTGCTATTTTCCTTCACAACTAACCAAGGGAAGCCTATATATCGATATGACTTGACGGTGGCAGAATGACAGACTCACAGACTCATTTCTCCAATGAACCATTTTCTTCTTATAAGGGGGAAAAAAAAAAAAGGCACTGCATCTGTATGAGATCATCTAGAAAAGTCCTCCTTCCTGAAAAATACTATATTCTTTTTTGTTGCCTAGCTACATGGCTGCTGTTACCTTAGAAGGCTGTAGATTGAGCTGCATGATTGTGGTGGTGCTGATGTGCTTGAGCAGAGGAGTAACACAAATATATAACCTTTTCTCCGGTAGATCATGAAAGAAAGGGGTGAGGGTGAAAAGAAAGAGCCTTTGCAGAAAAGTACTTTACGGTATTCATCATATTCTTTTTGACATTAATTGTTGAAGAAAGACCATTTCCCCCCACAGCCCTGGGAGCATGAGCAGGCAGTGAAATCACAGACTTGCTGATTTTGACGTGAGACTGTGATGTCGAGGAAGTGTTCGCCTGGTTCATGTTAATTAGTGCTGTGAGTAAGCGTAGAGAAGGGAAAAGACTGTTAAGGCCTGATTCTGAGCTCATTTCCAAAACTGTCAACAAGAAAAAATGCCATGAAATGCAACCTAATTGCTGAATTTTGTTACCACCAGAGAATGGGATGATCACGGAGTCCTTCTACGAATATAAGTAGCTTTGATGATTTGAAAATAAAAAAAGTCAGCCTAAAATGCTTAAGGCCCAGATTTACATTGTCATGTGCCTGTCAAAGAAACTCCGACAGGGAACTCTGTCTTCAAGCATGGGACATCCAGAGATTGAGAACTAGGCAACAATTCCCTGGCACTTCCTCAGGGTGATCAGGAGCTCAGCATGCCTTGCTTAAGGTTTCAGTGCCCTGGTATTCACTGCATGTGGGGAAGTCACTTGTGCGAGGAATAAGATGAACAGGGAAATAAAGTTATTTCTTACCTGCTTCACTGTAAATGGTTTGGGTGTAGAATGTCCTTGATATGCATCCAGATTTTGCAGTTTTATGTTTAGGACTGAGAGACTTTTAGCACTGGAATTTTGATTCATTTTTTTCTAGTTAGGGCTGGCTTTGAAGTTCAGATTTGCATTTGCTTTTGTAAAATAATATTTTTCAAGTCTACTGTCTGTAACTCTCTTTATGTAAGGTACATACTTCATATAGTCCCATTACCTCAGTCTACGCTTGTGCTTGCTCTCTGTATTTTATCATGAGCCTCGATCCTGGTAATTTTGTATTACTTGGGAAGAAAATGGTAGATAATAAAGCATATTATGATTATCATAATATTTATTACATTTTTATCAGAAAGAACTTTTGACAATGTAAAGTGAAAATAAGAAAGTTTATTTGATGCCAGTATAATTCTACAATAAGAATTTTAGAGGTCTTCATCAGATTATCTTGTATAGCAGCAGAGACAAAGAAGGAAATGAGACATTTGAAAGACGCAGAGGCGCCTACTACTGCTATGATGCAAAGGCGGAATTTGCCAAACTCAGCACTTTCCAACTGGGCAAATTCTGACTTTCTCCTGGAACAGATGGTATCATCTCTGATCTCCAAATTCCTACACACTTTACATTAACGATTTTATGACATCACTCACCACAGGAGAAGACACCATAAATTCTGCACTGGGTATAGAGAAGTATAAAGCCTTTCTAAATCAAATTCATGTCTCCCCTGTGACTGTGATTTTTTGTCCCTGCTTCAAGCTTTCATTTGTAGAAAGGAAAGAGAAATGGAGTTTTCCCCACAAGGGAGACAAGACCAGACTTTATCACCTAAAGCAAAAGGGCAGCTATGTTTTAATTCTGGTCACCACCACCCCCTACCAGGAGCCTTACGTAAGGTGCAGCAATTCTGAGCACTCTAAATGCCCGTTTGGACACATAAGTGAAGTTCTCTGTGTAAGAAAAGATAGATGAGCAATTCCTTGTCCTTTTTTCCTATCTAATACACAGAAGAGGGCAGCACTGTTGAAGTTTCACTTTATATTGCCACAAACATTATAAAGCGTGTTTCTGCCTCACGCTCTTCTCCCAGTGATGCATCGGTGTGACTCCAAGACTGGAAGCGTGTTGGTGGTTTCCTCAGAGGACCACAGGTCTGCTCCTAATTACAGGTTTTCACTGCAAGGAGACTTTTCTTTGTTCACCTGTCATATTCATGGAAATATCTGCAATGCAATGACTTTATCCAGATTTTCAGACCCCACATCCCCAGATACTTTTTCCTTTGATATGGCTGTAATGTGTGGAAACCTAAGCAACACCTTGTCCCTGGCACAATCCCCTGGCGCAATGTGCTCCAGGCACCCCAATCTTGCTATAGACAAGTTTTCCCTTACAATTACACTTTCCTTCCGCAGGCTGCTGTGCTCTTGCTGCAGTACTGTGTGGGAAATGCCTGCAAACAGGCAAATTTTGAAGACATTGTCCTGCAGGCTTATAGAAGAAATGGACTCTATGGGTTACCAAGGGCAGCTGTAGGCTGTTTTCTACTTAATTTCCTGCCTATTACATCCTTAGTTCCTCAAGAAAAGAGAGTTAGAGTTGGTCCATGAAAATGTTACTCAATGCTCGGTTGACAGTGTAAACAGAGACTAGGAATTCTCAGGGTTAACAAAGCAAGCAGAAAGCAGCATTTCCACTGTCCATGGGCACATGCAGTTTGAGTAATCTGTGTTTCTGATCCCTATGCTTCTTGTCCCCTGACTTCTAAAAAGATGTATTAAAAAAGATACAGAGAAGGGCAAGTAGGACTCGTGTTTATACAAGGAGTGACTGAATACTCTAGGTTCCTCAGCCAAGAGGTAATGCTCGAGGAAAGCTACAAAATCATTACGTGGATGAAGAAGGCAGGAGTGAAATCTTATTCTCTTGCTATGATACAGTAAACAGGTGTTGTAGGATATCAAAAATGTACATGGGTTAAAAAGCAATTAGAAAAATATGCAGAAAAACCACTGCAATGGCCTCGAACACTTTTAGCCTGGTGGTTGTATGGGGGGAGTTTTGATCGTGTTTATCATGTTCTTATTGTCCGTTCTTCTTTAGATATCTGCTACTGACAGCTGCTGGAAACTGGCTGTAAGTTGAGCCTGACCCCATAAAGCTCCTTTAATTTGTTATTGTAAATAGATTCATTCCTCTTGCCAAGAGCTACAATAAATCTTACATTTGCAATTTGCTTCCTTACCACTATGTACTCCTTAGCTAGCCAGCCAGCCATTTCCTTTGCCCACTCCTTAAACCAAGTGTCTGTTGCAATCTGTAAATTCAGAAACCCTTTCATGGCATCAGACTTCCAGGTATTTCTTGTAAAGGGCCTCTGAAATCCCCCCCTAAGGAGTATACATCCCACAGGAATTGTAACAGGATATTGAGCATTCCACTCATGGACGGATGATGTATGTCATGCACATTGGCCGTGACAGGTTTAACACTGAAAAAGAGGGATTAGGGGTGACAAAAGATAATAATTATGGAAGTATCTTAGGTCATGTTCTGATTTTACTCCAAACTTGAAACGCAATAGGAGCAAACAGCTGATCTCATAGAGTATGTGCTAATGAGTCCGTTCCTCAGTGACTGAGGGGCATCCAAGCTCTGACTCTTGTAGCAGAGTATAGCAGGGGCGGTTCCCCTGTTGGTAGGAAGTAAACCTGAATCTGAAGAACTACAGCTCAGTGCAAATTTGAAATTAGGCTGAGACACAACGCTTTCCCCCGGTATATTCTAACAGGATAGTTTACTAATAGTGCAGTGCATTCTGTGAGAAAGCAGCAGGGGAACTCAACAGGCAAAAATGACATTAGATATGCCACTTGAGCAACTTCTTTTTGTCAGCAATGATTCACCTCCTTCAGCTGGTCATGAGCTTATTCCATAGTAGAAGTTTTTGAGCTTACTCAAAACAGAAATTCAGAGCAGCAGGAAGATGGAACCCATTTCCAGTAATTCTTTTCCCAAGTGATTTTTTTTCACGAGTTGCAGAAATAGAGAGGCCTTTGCTTTATGTTACAAGCAATGGGTGTAAAAATTACCTATTTTGTCATTTTCTACCTCAAAACCACACAGTACTATGTTCTTTTGCAGTGCCTATTCAAGACCTGTAGAATTTCTGGTCTGGAGCTGAGAGGCGGCACAGTAGCTGTGAGAAGAACCAATTTCTGGTTAATCTTGTAGATACAGTGATGGATTTTGTTAGGTTTCTGCTTGCATCTCCCCCTCGGCACTCTACGTGAGCCTTCTAAGCTCTGTCGATTTCTATTGACTCCAAAGCTCATATTTCTCACGTGTTTCTGTTGCAGCCCCAATTCATGGCTACCACTACTCAATCAAAAATATGACCTGTCACCAAATGGGAGAGTAATTAGGAGAGAAAGCATAGCTGCTTGGCCAAAGGGGTGTGCTGCCCTCCCTTGGGAATGCCCAAACGCAGGTTCAGCGTGGATACATTTGTCAGGCTTTCTGACAAAGGAGTTAGTGCTAAGGGTGAAAGCTCCACCATTGCTAGTTACTCGTACCGTTCAAACTGCAGCCAACTTTTAAATCCCTATATATTAACTGCAAGAGAGTGCAATATACCGTATGCTACACATGAAAAGTTCTGTGCTTTCATGCAACCCACAATCTGAACCAGTTAGCCTGTATCTGTTCAGCACACACTAATCTGTGATAGAGTGATGGTTAGGAAAACTTGACACCACATTTGCACTATATCCTACTTTTAGTAGGATAAGGAAAAAAATGTGTGTTTGGATGGGTTTTGTTTGTTTGTTTGTTTTTAATTTTCCATTTCCCTGTACCTCTCTCTCTCTTGCTTAGGTTAAAAAAATCCAACACATTTCCTATGGCTGCCTCTGCCTCTTCCCCCACTGGCCTGAGTCTGTCAGTTCTTAATTAAAATAATAATAAATGTTGCTCTTCCTTTTTTACAGCAGGTATTTGGGAGGTAGCCAGACTCATGCTTCTGCAGGAGTAATGCTTCATGGAACTTGGCAAGAGCAGACCTTTGTGGATATCTCTGCAGTTTGTAAAGAAATAACTTCACCCACATAATGGCTGATTAATTAGACTTGAGACCGTGCAGATGAGTTGAGAAGTAAGAAGAGGAGAAACCCACGACTTCCAGCATAGAGCCACACTGAGAGTAATACATTCTCCCAAGCCTCACTGCTGCTAATCCAGTCTTTGGGTTGCTCAAAATATTTACATTATTCCTAATCAAATGTGAAACAGTTCCAGTATAAGACAGCAGCAAAAGCAAAAACTGGAACTCAGAGATAATATTAATTTGATGTAAAAAATAGAAATGCTATTTATAATATGGCATTTGATCTTGAACAAATAGTGAAAAGGTAGAATCACATATAGTTAATTCAAGGCCCCAAATTCTGCTTTTTTGTCTGAAAATCCAAAGGGGACGAGGTTAGGTGTTAGGTTATACATGCTTAGTTATCACTGCACCCCACAAAGTCTGTCCTTGTCATTTAGACCATGAAACACACTCTCCACCTAATGTAGCATAAAGAAACTCCAGACACAAGCATTATTACCCCGGGAATAAATAACTGGGAAAACAGGATTGGACTGCACGTTTTGTATTTTCCACATGTTGAAAAGTACTCAGGCCAAGAGAGTGCACTAGAAGTGAATATTGACACTTCCCAAAAGCTAGAGGAAAACTGAAAGGAAAAAAGGGAGAGAGAGAACAAGAAAGGAATGAGATGACAGAAAAAAAGAAACTGGATATGCTACAGCAGTAAAATACAAAGAAAGGCACCTTAAGTGAAAAGTATACAAAATAAGGAAAATGAAAGTCATATGAAGATTAAACAGGAGGGAAAAAAAAGTAATCCTTTTTTAGAGAGCTTCGTGCTCAGTTCCACACAATACAGGACATCAGCGTTTTTTTCCTGTCGAGATCAAATTTTTCCATGAGTACCACAGGACACACACCACAGATGCTGGACAGCCTAGCAAAAGTGAAGTTTTTGGATTGATTCACCAATGGGAGTTACAGTGACTCTGCAGGAGTCTGCCAGGATCCCAGAACATGCTGCTAATTAGGATGTAGTTGACTCTGGTCCCTGAGACCAAAAATGATCCAGCGCTTCCAGCCTCAGCAGAATTTGCTTGTTACTGTTGTTAAGTTGTAGCTCCTCATGCAGCGAGGATCTGGGTTAGACGGCACCCCTGGGGCTGCAGTTCTGCTGCTGGTTGTATGACACAGCCAGGGCAGGGGACAGCACCCGATCGGGTCAGGAGTCACCTGTGACTCCAGAACGGCAGATGGTACCACTGCTGCTGAGACAGCCCCGATTCAGTGCACTCAGTCTGCCATGCAGGCTGGAGTGGAATTTTACCTACAACATTGATAGATAGGTCTGGCTTTATGTAAAATCTCACAAAATTGTAAAATTTCCATTTTGAAAGTTTCCACTTCAATACGTAAGGAATGGTATATTAGCCTTACTAAAAATGCAAAGTCTACAGTATGTGTCTGAAGCACTCGTTTAAATAAGAGAAACCTAATACCAGTAGAAGCTAGGACAATAAAAAGTAGGAGTAAAAATGCAACACGTGAAAATCTCTTCTAAATAGAAATAAATTACAGTCCATATATCTGCTAGAAGCACAGTGACTTTGAAGTGGAAATGGAGGCCTGGTGAGAAAGAGGACAGTCTGAAAATCTTTCAAAGAAACTAAAAAACAACATTTCAAGCCTGTGATCTCGTATGTCCCCACTGAAATCAGCAGGTGCCACGGCAATGCACACATGTATACATGGCAATAACTAAGAGTGAATAGATTTGCATGCTATGTGAAAAAGCACATTATGTGTCTGAAATTATTAACCTGAATTGTCTGTTAATTCCTTCCAACTTAACAAAATAGCTGGACCTATTAAGATCAAAGGAGATAAGCCAGCTACATGACCCCTGTGATCTCCCCCCTTTCTCCAGTTCCAGGCACAAATCCTGCAGTGGATGGACCTAACTGCCTTGGCACAGCGCTCCTCTATGCCACTTGAACTCATCCCTCTAGGAACAAGTGAAGCCGGGGGACATAATCCAGGGCCATCTCACTTTCCCTTAAAGGACAACTCACAGAACCCAGTGCCAGATCCTGAGTAGCATCTTCTACCTGTGGAGGATTTCTATAACCATCAATTCATTTGTTGTACCTGGGCGCTGGCATAAAACAAGTATTTTCCACAGACTCCTTATTTTTTTGTATGATTTCTACTAGGTATTCTTTTAT
>NW_010240826.1:0-1622 GCF_000690775.1 Eurypyga helias | reverse complement strand
AAACACTGTTCTGTCAAAGTTTTTATTTAGCACTTTTACATATGGCCTTCCTGGTTTGTTTGTGGGGGTTTTTTTGTTTGTTTGTTTTTTGTTTTTTTTTTTTGTGTGAGCAAGGGATCTATTTGCATTTACATCATTGAAATATTCCTAAGTCTCATGAGCAAAAGGCCTGGAATAATACATGGCTTCTTTAAGTCCTGCCAGTAGAACTCCCATTTTTAGTTCCGTTCCAGTCAGTAGTGCTATATGTGGCACAAAAGTAGCACTGTACCTTTGACTCTGATGCTTCTCAGCTTTCCCCTCTTTCACACAGAAAGAATTAAAAATACCCCCACCTTCTGTGTCAACTTCTGAAGTCTGACCCTGACACACAGTAAAGGCATGCAGGAAAGACTGGTCCGAAAGACTTATAAACCCACTCAGAATATTATCAGGTGAGAATTTTAAGCAGAAACATTCAGATTTTAAAAAAGGTAGCTGAAGACAAACCATTTCTGGAAGTGTATTTACATAATTACCTGTATATACACAGACTAATCAAGACGGCTTGGCAGATTCCAGTTTGCCCAAGTTAGGTAACCATGGTGTACTTCAACTGCTAACTGCAATTTATTCAAATATGATTTAAAATGCTAACCAGGGGTTCGTAATTCGGTTCAGTTAACTGAAGCGCGCTCTTCGTTTCAGCACCAAACTCTGTTTAAACCGGCCAGGCTATTTTGGTCACTCTTGCGTGACAGGCAGAGAGATCTTGCTGCAAGCACTCGGTGATCTTTAACTGCCACATTCACACTTCAAGCCGCAGTTATCAGGGCGAGGGGGCCGAAAGCACCCCAAGAGACTGGGCTGAAGAATTATAATTGGATCTGGAAAATAACAGAATATTCACTCACTTAATTTCATAGGAAAAAACATCCATTCCCCGTGGACAGTCCCTTCAAAGTATTTTTCATGTTTATCTTTGTCACAATTAAGGAGCCTGAGAAGTTTAACATATTCTAGAAACAAAGGTGTTTCTGCGCTGGTATGCTGTATTTTATTAGCCAGGCAACACTTGTGCTCAATCCTGCAAATTCTTTTCTTTCCCTGACTTTATTCCCTATTTCCATCACCTCCTTGTCTCTTGCCTTCTTTAGCCTGGTTCCTACAGCTGTAAACCCTGAAACCTTCGCAAATTTGGTGGCAAGTGGCCCTGCACAGACTCACCGGGATTTTCCCGTGCTGATGTGGCCGTAATCTTTCGGGCGCTGGGGCCGGAGTTATTTCGGCTGCGAGACGTCTAACGTTTCGGTTGCTAGGTAAACAACAAACTGTGTACGCGACGCTCGGCTGAGCTGGTCAGAGCACAAGGACTCTGGTTAGTCGTTTCCCCACCCGATCACACGGCCGGGAGTGTGCCGCTGGCCAGATAAGACCGGCACGGCCGCGCTCCGCGCCCGGGGGAAGCCCGGGGGGAGAGTCTGCCCTTCCTGTGCCCCCCGGCCCCCGAACGGTAACCCCGCCGCGGAGACCGCCCCTTCCCCGCAACGCCCTGCTGAGCGTGAAGTGAAGCGAGCACCAAATACCGCACGTGTCCAAACGCCCGTCCCGGCGCTGCTGTGACACCAGGCGACACCTGCGCT
>NW_010240825.1:0-1093 GCF_000690775.1 Eurypyga helias | reverse complement strand
ACTGGTAAGAGTTACAAATAGAGATAGATTCCCCTTATATTGGGTTAAGACATTGTATTAGAAATGGCTAAATTCCTGGTTTTTGGTTATGCTTCGAATTTTGTACAAACTGCTGTTTAGAGAACAGACAGATGTGAACCCTGATTCTTTATATAATACTGGTAGTTGCAGCCTTGCTGATTTTCATCAAAAGTTTCATTCTCTGGATCAGAGTTGGTGGTGTCAGAGTATCTATGACAATCAGGTTCATTGTCACGGACACTGGTGTTGCAGAGGTTGAACTGCTGGACTCTGAATTTGATGGCTCTCCTACTATTTTTGTGAAGAATAACTTCACCTTGAAGTTTGGAGTGAGCTTTCTCTTGTCCTTGCCTTTATGTGCTTTGTCTAAATTGTTTTTGTTAATATAAGGATGGAGTGTTCCTTGTGATTATCTGAGCGCTCTGTGTTGAAAACGCCATCAGGTTCCTGGTCTGCAGCTGAACTTCCATTTTCTGCTTTGTCTGAGTTTTCATCCAGTGCTATGGGGAATGTATTTACCCAAAAGTGAAATATTTTGTCCTTTTTCAACATCTTGTTCTGTTAGTGGTGCCCAAGAACCCATCTATAATTTAAACTGCATCATCAGATTACGAGCTGTCCTTGAAATTATTACTAATGAAACGGCTCGTGCCCTTGAAGCCCGGGCCACTAAGATGTGAATAGCAATATTCCAACACTGTATGGTTCTCGATTGCCTACTAGCCGAAGAAAGGGATGTCTGTGGCAAATTGAATGACTGTTTAATAATTGACAATAATGGTGAAGTTGTTAAAGAAATAACTTTGGGAATATGGGAACTAGCTCATGTCCCTGTTCAGACCTGGAAATGTTGGGAATTTGATCTCTTCTCTTGGCTTCCTGGTGCCCCATGGGTCAAGCACATTCTGGTTTATGTATTATGTGTTGTTACATTGTTGTTATTCCTCCCCTGTTTACTTCCATGTTTTACACAATTGAACCAACGCACTGTCTCAAGTGTGCAGTTTGTAGCCGCTTCGCCTAACAGTGATGTTAAACGTACCCACGCAATGTATCGGCCTAAAACATCAGT
>NW_010240824.1:486-891 GCF_000690775.1 Eurypyga helias | reverse complement strand
TAACCCCACACGCCGAGCTCAGTGGGGACTCCCGACCCCCAGCCTGAAGCAGGGAGCCGCCTCCCTCTCGCCGGAGTGCTGTCGGGCAGGCTGCGTCGAGGTACCCCACCAGGCCAACCCTGAGCGTCGCGGTGCCGCCGGGGCGGGTTGAATCCCAGCCTGGAAAACCACAGTAACTGACGGGAACTCCTCCTGACCCCGCTCCCCCAGCTCCCACCGTTGTCCTGGCTCCTCTCCAGGTGGAAGAGAGCTTGTCCATGCCCTGGGTCTGGAGGGGGCTGCAGCCCGTGTTGGGGGGGTCACGCGTGACTCCCCTCGTGTTAGAACCTGCTTCAGGCCGAGATCGTGGCTGGAGATGCACGTGGCTGGTCCTGGCGGTGGCGCAGCGGCCAGTGAAAGAAATTG
>NW_010240824.1:0-405 GCF_000690775.1 Eurypyga helias | reverse complement strand
TAAATTGAAACGTA
Source organism: Eurypyga helias (assembly GCF_000690775.1). Taxonomy (NCBI): domain Eukaryota; kingdom Metazoa; phylum Chordata; class Aves; order Eurypygiformes; family Eurypygidae; genus Eurypyga; species Eurypyga helias. Next base: position 391 of record NW_010240824.1, on the reverse strand, counting down.
ATACATGTAAAATATATTTTAGTTGATAATTTTGTAAAATGCACTTTTTTGTGTCTCTTCCCTGGTTTCCCAGATCTGTATTTCAGTGTTTACAGATGGAATGAGGACATTCCCTATACCCTCCTTCTGTGAGAAAGATATATTAGAAGTAATTCTTAAAAAATAAATTTGAAGAAATCGTATTGATTTAGAAAACGACGCGGTGCCGCGCTCTTCTTTCCCTTGCCTCGGCTTTCCACGGGCACCCGTGGGCGCCGGGGGAGGAACTCCCTGGAAGGGGGTCGGTGTGGGAGCGGGCTCGGGCGCTCGGTGTCGCGGGCTGAGCCGGAGGCAGCCGGGTGATGGGTTTCCCAGTGGAAGGGGATCGGCTGGGGGTTGACTTGGATTTTTC
>NW_010240823.1:50905-53660 GCF_000690775.1 Eurypyga helias | reverse complement strand
TTCCTGACTGAACCCAGCACACTAAGGAAGAACATAGGAACAGGATAACTACAATACTCTCTCCAAAAACTCTCTCAGCATGTAGTAAAACTGTCCAAAATTCTGCTAGTCTACACATTTTGGGGGGATTCCTCATCCACAGATGTGGCCTTTAGTTGATAGCTTTTAATGATTTTTTTTCTATAATTAACCCACTGAGTCTTTCAGTCTGTGCCATTCTTTTACCTTTTTACCACCTTTCGTTGAGGATTACCAGAGCTTCATTGCAAGCTATTGAAAGGACACAACCTGCTAACATGCCCATGTCTTACCACTTATCTGTCACATCACTTCACTCTTATTTTGGTGTTTGATCTCCCTTTCTTTAAAAGTCCTGGAGGTGAAAAAAAAGGACCCTTGAATTTCTCTGTTTAAATACATAAGCTTTGTATTTAAAATATTTACCTTCATTATCCCAAGGCATATACTTTTTCACCATCTCAAAAGTTGTTATTTGACTGTCCCATTTTCTTATTTATTTGTCTCAATGGTCTCTGGGTTTACTGATTCCCAAATTCATAACAGAAGCCCAGACTCTGGACATGGAGCCTTCTGTTTTTGCAGAATAAAGGAAAAACTTGGAGTTTCCAGGTGGAAAACGATGAGTTTCCAGTTATTCCTAAAATGGGCCGAACCACATTATCAAGGGAGTCAAACCACATTTAGCTTTTTGACTGATCTTTATAAATTACATCAATCCTTAATGTGAAGGATGATTTTGATATACATCTCTGAAGTTTTTCTATGTTTCTATCTAAATGAAAAGCATAAGTGAGAATGTTACATGCTCCTTTAACAATGAATCACTCATATTTAGAAAAGATCTAATGGTTCATGGACAGTCCTCAAGGACGATTCATCACCCATGGTAACAAGACTTCTAAATTAGATGCTTTAACTATCTAAAGTTAACCATGACTAAACCAGGCTTACTTCATGAAATATACTAGAGACCTCTTAGTATTTTTTTGTCAGTGAGTGCAAAGATGCCCCCAAGCCCAAGCTGCTTAGTTTGATTATTTTCCATAAGCACTCACAAATAAATGGAAGAAATGCAATAGGTGAGCATGACTAGACATGACAGCTTGTAGTATATCTAAATGCTATGTATTTTCTTAAATTGCAATGTCTGTATCAGGGACAGGCTTTGAGTCCACTTTAGTGCAATTCCTCATGCAGTGCAGTTTTAACCCACGACTAGTCATTATCATACTACAAGTAATAATTTATAGTAGTAGTAAACAATATATTTAAAAGCAGAAGGCAAATATAACCAATAGCAGAGTTGTGCAATGTCAAAATGACATTAGGAACCAGTCATCTGAAAAATAAATCTGTTTGAAGAGATCATATTAGGGTGCTCTGACTTTACTGATTAGAAATTCTATAGGCCAGAAACATAATTTTGTTCAAGCCACCAATAATAATTAGTGATATAGAAGTCTAATTATTTATTGGTCTTTCCTTCAGAAATTCCATTTCAATCATTCAGAAAGTCTTTGTTTATTTATTGCTAACTAGCGTAAAACACCCAATTTATACCATGAAATTAAAAAGTGGTATTGGTAGGAGCTGCCTTCATGCTGCAACTCATATCAAGGAGAGGAAAAGAAAGAAGGAACATAGTGCTGCTGTTTGTTAATTAATAATAAGGCAGCCAAGCATTGCAGAACACTAAACTCACTCCACTACAGCTAAGATGTAAGTCTCCTTTTTTTCTTATTATCTGTATTTCAGTCATTTCTAAAAGCTCCTGACTGGTTTCAGGGAGCCATTGTACAAATACAGAATTGATGCATGTCCTTGAAGAATGCTGGTCTGAATATAGTCAAACACAGAGAGAACTGAGCCAGTGAAGCAGCTTGTCTATTACCATCCAAAAATGAAACCAAGGAAATAAATCTGTCTTGGTTTTTTTTTTTTTTCAGTTAAGATGCAAGTCAGTGGATCCTATACCCTCTACTTATTTAAAATTTTAAATAATATTTTTGACTCAGTTCACAAACACAATTGTTTTATGTTAGACAGCAATTTTAAAATTAATCCCCATTTTTATTATTGAGCTACTATTTTTTTAAACCATTTACTGAAGTTAGTTGTATTCAGTAATATTCAATTAATCAATATTAGAAAATATTAAAACAATCTAAAGTCCACAATAGACACAATTGCTTAGCAAAGTGAGAGTAAAATTACAGGCAGTATATTGCCTGCTGTTTTTTAGTTATAATAATGTAAAATAAGGTAACAGCTTTTTAAGATAGGACAGTGCAGAACTGAGAAATGGGCTAGAAATTTTCTGTGAGCTGTGATCAAAAAGCTTGCATAAAGACAAATGCTGTTTTGCCTTCTGTTCAATGAGATAATTTTGTATGGGCAACAATTATACACATTTTAAGATAGCTTGATAGACATTTTTTTAAGATAGTTGAAAATCTGGACATGAACTGACAGTGTGCGCTGGCAGCCTAGAAACCAACTGTATCCTAGGTTGTATCAGGAGAAGCATGGCCAACAGGTTGAGGGAGGGGATTCTCCCCCTCTACTCTGCTCTTGTGAGACCCCACCTTTAGTATTACATCCAGCTCCAGAGCCCCAAACAAGCGAAAGACATGGACCTGTTAGAGTGAGTCCAGAGGAGGCCACAAAGACACTCCAAGGTCTGGAGCACCTGTGCCATAGCGACAAATTTTATAGCACCTTTCAGCAACTGAAA
>NW_010240823.1:50160-50762 GCF_000690775.1 Eurypyga helias | reverse complement strand
TGCCCAGAGAAGCTGTGGATGCCCCATCCCTGGAAGTGTTCCAGGCCAGGCTGGATGAGGCTTTGAGCAACCTGGTCTAGTGGAAGGGGTCCACTAGACACCTTCCACTAGACCAGGGTGGAACTAGATGGTCTTTAAGATCCTTTCCAACCCAAACCATCTTATAAATTAGTAAACAATAAAATTAGTTTTCTTCATGTTAAGATTTTTTTAAAAACTTTTTATTTTTTCTGGTTTGAAATGGTGTTTCTTTGACACTGAACCTCTGTTCATACCCTGGTTTACATATGTAGATGTCCCCAGACCTTCCTTGAAATGTACTTCTCAAGTATACATAAATGAACAAAGATTTTTTTTCTCTCTAGTAGATTGGTCACCTGTGAGTAATCTTTGAGGTAAAGCTTAAGTTTTGAATCTGAACATCAGTGGTCTTTGACAGTAATAATACTTATAGTCAAGCTATTTACAGAATTCTTGGAGCTAATCCATATGAATTTTTCATCCCTTATTTGTATTGCATTGTTCTTTAATTAACCCTCAGGATGCCATTTAAGATATTGGGGGATTTTTTGGTTTATTTTATTTAACAACTCCTCTGAAAA
>NW_010240823.1:0-50110 GCF_000690775.1 Eurypyga helias | reverse complement strand
TCTAAAAATTAATGTTGGTTTGGTCCATTGCAAACTTCTAAAGTTTGTCAAAACCCTGGCATACTTTGATATTTTTATTTTTATACTTTCGGTCCATGATCAGAAACAGAACTCTCTGATGCAAAATTGAAATGATCACTATTCCTGTACAGTTCTAATACAAAGTTTCAGCTACATATGGACGCAATTTTTTCTAAATTAACAACGCCAGTTTTGATAGAAATCAGTTGTTACTGAAAAGGAAAAGTGTCTCTGTATTTCTTCATGTCATACCAAAACTAGCACAATTTCATACCAAAACTAGCAAAATTCATAACCTTGTATTCTGGGGTGATGGGGGAAGGGTGCCCTTAAACATTTACACATACATATATATATCTCTTGGTGCTTTAAAAATAGTACTTCCTCAAAAAAAACCCAAAACAAACAAACAAACCCTCAAAACAAACAAAAAAAACCCCACCAAAATTAACTAAAACCCCTCCCACATAATCTTTGGTTTCCTCTCACTTAATTTTAGGTGGGTAAATAAGAAGAACAGTTGCCTTTATTTCTTGTTCTGGTCAAAATGGAAAAAAATATCCACCAGCTGCCGGTCTCTCAAATCTCAGATGTGCTCTCAGTCTATGGAGCTGTTTTTCCTCTTCAACTGACTACTGAGAAAACCTGACTTGATGAATTTCCTTATTTGGAAGTTGCTAATTTGAAACATTCTAAGTTGGAACCGGTGTTAAATATCTCTAAATGGGCAGCATAATTCTTTGTCAGCTGTGTGATTGGCTTAAACTCACTGTTTTAAAAATCTGGACACAGCTCAAGCCAGATGTTTTCCAAGGCAGAACTACACTGTCTAACATTCCTGAGGCTGTGTTGGGCTTGGTCATATACTTGACATATACCTATTTGATTTGGTTCTGGAGCAATTCTTAGTTTTGTGTTGTTTTTTTTTTTTTTTCCTTCCAAATACGAAACCTGCTAACTCTGCCTTTTTGTTCGATAACTGTTCACATTGTCATGAGTTTTCCTTTTCATCTTGCACCTATGGATCTGGATATAATTTGCTGATAATGAATCTGTTTTGGACATCCTTTTAATATTTTATGTACTATTGAAAAAAATTTCTTCATTTTTTGGCAACTAACTTAACTTGATAATATATAATCAAAAGTACAGGTGCAGAATATCCCAGTGACAAATATAATTTGACCTAACTAGACAAACAATCTAGCAGAGAATGAAATGACACATGTCCAAAGTTGTGATTTATAAACCTTATGTTCTGCCCACAATTATTGTAAGTTTTTTGAGATAGTATGGAAGCAGGTTAAGGGTTTAACTTTTTTTTTTTTTAAGAGTTTAACCTTTTTTTTATTTTTTGTGTCCTGTGAACATTTGAAACTCCTGGCTAAAAAAAGTATCACATTTCCTTTGCTTGGGAAAAAATAAAAAACAAAACAAAACAAAACAAAAAATCTACTGACCATGGATACTTTTCATCTGACTATCAAAATACTCTGACAATAAGTAAAAATTATTCAGGAATAGTATGTTAATAATAGAAGGAATGGGTGAAAATTGCCAAATTTTTAAATGAGACCTGATAAATGTATAGATTTGATTATAAGGTGTATTTAGTATCAGAGGACAGGATTTGCCTGCTCAGATATTCTCTCTTACTTCTTTAAGCTGTGTTCTCATTTTATTCATTCAATGCTTTAAATAAAACTCTTTTTATCAGATATCATAAGCAAGAAATTGGAGAAAGTCCACTGTTCAGACCATCTGCATATATTATAATTTCTGGCTATATATCTTGATGTTTTCATGCCTGCTTCTCTACTTTCTTGAGCCAACTGTCATTTACATTTTTGCAAAGCAAAATTTAAGGCAGGTATTAACTACTTACATTCCATATGGTACCATTTTACTGCTGCTTTTTCCAGGCAGAACTCAGTATTAAGTCAGATCCAAAAGTATTGTAGATTAAAAATTTACTGAGAAGTAACTCTGCTGAAGCTATGGGCAGAAGCTTGCATATGGCTCATTTTTGGTAGAGTTCTGCTTCAGCTTATTTCATAAGAAAACACCACCCAGCAAAAATAGTAGCTAGAAATGGATAAGGCAAAATCAGTGAGATCCTTGCTGTAAAATACCTCTTTTACAAAAACACCAAGAAAGTGATACAAGAAATGTATAAGGAAATTGTGATATATGACCAACCATAGATATTGATGTATCTTTATCAACAGAATATAGAGTCAAAATATAATGAAAACATCATCATAAAATCATAAAATCATAGAATGGTTTGGTTGGAAGGGACCTTAAAGATCATGTAGTTCCAACCCCACTGTCATGGTCAGGGACACCTTCCACTAGACCAGGTTGCTCAAAGCCTCATCCAGCCTGGCCTTGAACACTTCCAGGAATGGGGCATCCACAGCTTCCCTGGCCATCTTAATCTGTGCATCTGGTACTGTGTATCGTAATCGTTGTATATACAGAGACAACTTAACTAACATGAGTAATCTGAAAGAAAGAAAGTCATCAGGAATTATATTTGAGGACTGTTTAAGTAATGTTACCAGAATATTATCTGATAAATTAATACAGAAAATAGCAAAAAATATCAGTTTGCTCTCTTTCTTCAAGCACCTCTTGAAATGCAGGGAGACAAATTGCAGTCAGAGGACTCTAGGGACATAGAGTCAGTTATTTCATCATTCTGCCTCCATTACCTTACTCCTCACCTTTATGGAGATGCAAAAATGATGCTGCTATCTGTGGACATTACAAGGTCAGCCTGCCTTTCAGTTCAGTGGACTCCTTAAAGTGCTATTGTCAACTCAGGAGGCTGAGTCAGATAAGCTGAATACAGGTGGCGGCTCTACAGCAGAGAATATCTGCCTTTCTCCAATCTCCTCCCACCCTTCAGTGTACACTGAGTCCAAGGAACTGCAGGAACAAGCCGTGGATCAGTAAATTGGCAGAGCTCAGAGATCAGTCAGTCAGTCAGTCTTAAAGAGCAATTCATTCTTGGATTTGTGGATGTGGTGCGAAAGGATGCTTAGAAAAATCTAGGATAGGTTAGTTATTAAAGGAGATTAAAGGGTATTATTGAGTGCTTCAGAAAGTTATAATTAAAAAAAAAAAAGAGGGAGAGAGGAAAAAATATGGAGAGAGAGGAGACAGAGAGAGAGTAGGCTAATTTTTCCAGTCAGTGAAGTTTCAAGGATGAGAAGCTTAGTTTTGCTTTGTTATTGGCTTCAATATTAATTATACAGTATTTTTTCCACTTAACAAAAAGAATCAGCTCCTTCAGTCCAAATTCCCTAGTTAATTTCTTTAAGGCAATAATGCATACATAAGACACAGGCTCAATGTTTTTGCCAATTAGAGGTGCACCAGCATAGCACACTTGCTGAAAATTTAGCTTCCTCTGAAAATTGAGTGCCTTGTGACACACAGATAGCCCAGGTATGAATCCTTTCTTCCTAAATGGAACAGGTAATACAACATTTGCTTCAATCATGGAAAATGCTTCAAAGGGAATTATTTTTCTGTCTCTTCATCTGGAGGCAAAAGTGGATGAATTTTATGGTAATACACAGAACATCAGAACTTGATGTTGGATGTGCCCTTAAAAAATTCTCTACCTATCTATGTAATGACCTATTCTTTTGCCCACTCACCCTCACTATAACACCTGATTGCCCTCAACCTAAGATATTTAATGTCAGAAGAAATACTTATAAAGCCAGTACTGAACATACATCCCAAAGAAAGTAAAATGGATCAGAAACTTTTCAAAATACTAAGGAATTGAGGTGGGTTTGGGGTTCTTAGTTTGTTTTGTTTGTTTTTTTTTTTTTTAATTTTTATTTTAAATATTGGGTCTAGATAATAGTAATTTTTACTGTTTTTACCATGGCCAAGAAAACAAATGTCAAAACCTAGCTTCTATGGTCAGCTGGAATTTGGGAATGTTTTGTTCTTCTAGAAAAGATATTTTTTTCCAAATTACATGGCAAAAGACAATCTTGATAGACAAAACTCTTTGATTCTCCATTCTAATTCTGTCTTCAGAGCTTGTTTCAGTATCCAAATAAGTGATGGAACATGATCTTTTGAGATTCCTGGATTTCTGGACTGTGGACTAGGACCCTACCTCATCTAAAGATGAGGATATTCCCATGAACATTAACATCCTTAGCACTGTAATGCACCCTCATTTTTCATATGCAATGTTTAGGAATGGCATGCAGCTGATTAACACTTGTTGACCATGCTGAAACCTGGTAGCTGTAGTTAATTACTCCCCTTGTATTCAGACCACATTCAAGATTCAATTAAAATCTTCTCAGCATGTGCTGTATCTTTCACTTACTAATGCTAATGACCAGGTCCTGAAACCTTCATTATACTGTGTGGTGCTTTCTGCTTCACAAAGCTGTGCTACACAGAACCTGACATAGCCAGAGCTTGTAAAGACCCTTTACATCCTTAGATTCCAGACCTGCAAGGTCACTTCATCAAACCAAAGCTCATTAAAAAGAAGGAAGAAAGGTGATCTACCATTTTGACCTCGGATATTGTAGCTGAAAAAGCCCTTTGCCATTTATATTTCAACTTTCAATGAGTATATGACTCAGTACTGGAAGGATTTGTAGCTGACACTCAATAGAAGCTGCTCTCGAATTTTGACAAATCCCATCTTGAGCTGAGAAGAGAAACAGATATTGATCCTAAGTGTACCTAATTCATCTCTGCGCTTGTAATCCCAAAAGAAAATGGCTTCTATGACCAGAGGGCGTTCAATATTTTTTCCATCTTGTAAAATAAACAGCAGTTATTTTGGTGTGTCTTCATGCGTCAGGAGCAACATTGTAAGTAAACAAAGCACTGATATTTTTCCTCTCCTCTTTCCTGACCAGAGTTATAAGAACTGCGGGGCCTTTTGATTGGACCAATTAAATTGTATCAACAATTTAGACTGATGAAAGTCTGGGGGCCAGAGCACCAGAGCTGCCATCAGTGGCTCTGAAAGGAAGCTTCATTCCTTTACCAGAGAACTTTATTTCAGCAGGGATCCTGTAATAAATTGTGAGGAAATTCATCTCACCCAGATGATCTAGCCAGTGGCCCTGTGGTGGCACTAGCACTTGCGGGGTGTTGAGACTGATGATACATGGCGAGATAAGAGGCTGATTTCTGTTGCAATTACATTCGTGTAAATTTGGAGAAAGACTATCGATTTTACTGGTGTTGTTTAAGACACAGCCTAAGGTCAGGATTTAGCCCATGACTGTTCCTTTTTGAGCATGTCATATAAGAACAACTGACTGCAAAATACAGAAGGTTTAGAGGTTCCATCCTGAGAGTCACTCGTGACAAGATCTGGACAGGAAGCAACCACCCATTCCAACTGGCAAATATTTTCAGTTTCTAAAGCACACTCAACTAGAAGGATGTAGCCATGCAGCATACTGTGAGTGAAGTCTTCTGATATTTAAGAAATAGTCTTCTGTGGGAAATAACCAGAGCAAACATTTGAACCTGAGTCTCCCATCATTACTGGGATATTGAATTTTATGGGGCAGCTGGGACTCTTTCTCATGTAGCTAAGATTCACTAAATATGCTGAGTTCCTGTAAAAGTTTTTAATTTCAATGAATCAGTCTTTTCTGACAGCAATGACAACAAATACTGAAATTTCCTATCAGCTTAAATAATCCACTCAAGGGAGTATCTGGCTGCAGAGAACTGGTGAGCAGGACGAGTAGTTTTTAGACAGGTGAACAGCATTAAGTGCAACTCAGCAGCGTTTTGACACTTTTAACCATGAAACTGTAGTGGGGGTGAGAAAATGAGGAATTTAGTCTACCCTGCATGTTTTTAAGGGCATTGTTATCTTAGAAACAAGGGTAATGGTGTACTCTTGTGTATGTGGATGACTGTTGAGAATGGATGTCACACACAAAACCACCCAAATATTTTGCTCTGGATCAGGTTTCAGTTCATCTTTCCTCCCCCCCCCCTCCCGAGATTTCTTAATTCAGTGTTAAGTGCTGCTACAAGTTCAGTGCATATAAAAAGCATCTCGTCAGTGTCTAGTACTTTCTCCTGGACTAAAATCTCAACCTTCCGGTGAAACTACAAAGCCCTAATTCAAACAGGTTCTATGAACATGTATGTCCAAAAAAGCCTTCCTAAATGTCTGAAGGATCATTCTTTCTGAAAGATTTAATCTCCTGAAGTTATCAAAGTTCTGCTGCACAACAGCTTATAAATGATCTGGAATTAATACTGGACAATAAACAAAGGAAACTACCCAACCATATTTGCAGACCATATTTGTTTCAGGAGTAGAAGAATCCAGAAATATATGGGACTGTAAAGATGACTGTTGGAAAAAGAGCCATCGTAAAGACAATATGTAACAGTCATGTCATTTAGATATTCTGATCGCAAGGTGAAGTGATGAGTTATTTGTCACAGATAGAAATAAACCATAATGTTAGCGTTTATTTAGTTTCTTTGCTATGACTAGTTTCCTATAAAAATAAACAAACAAATAAATAAAACCATCTGGCAAGCTTGCAGACTATTGGACATAAACATTAATGGCAGTGGTTTTGCACTTGCACATCACTTTTAGTCTGAGGTTCTTAAAATGATCCGCATTAATTTAGCCTTATGACTCTTTGTGGAGGTACATAACAAAAGGCAGACAATACTTGCTGCCACCTTCTGAATATTAGGAAGTTAAACCAATGTCTTAAGGTTTTCGGATATGTTTAGAAAGGTGAGTTGGTTCAGATTATATTCACTGGGAGATTTGCATCAAAACTCTAGCAAAAATGTATCTATGAATTGTTGTCCATTTTTTTTTTTTAATTACTGTTTCAAAATTTGCTATTCATTAATTCCTGTTTTCTTTGTCAGATAATGGAAGATAGAAAGGGAATGATGAGCTGCCTGAGATCCTGCAGGATTCTTCGTTTTGAACATGAGCAGAATATAGTTTTCATTGTCCATGGGTGGAAAAATTAAAAATTAAAAAAAAACAAAACAAAACAAAACAAAACTCTAGAAATGGAGGACCTGCCCAGGCTGTCTAGCCACACACTGAGGAGCACACTGACAAAGACACAGATTCATTGTTCCCTAAGCACCTGATTGGTTATAATCATACAAAGTGCTCCGTGACGTTAAATGCAGAGCTTAATTTCTCCAGAGGTTAATTCAGCCTTTGTCTGATTCAAGGTAACTGGTAAAGGGGCTTATCCCTCTTCACATACTAGGCAGGGAGATGAAGGCAACTATATTCCAACTTAAAAGCTCTTAGATGCTTCAGAAAGCAGCAAGATTAATCCAAGTCAAAGTCTCTATATGTGGCTGACTCCTTCATATATTGTTTCCATCAGAAAATGAGCTTGAGAGAGTATGTATCTAAATGGAAACAACTTGAGTGATGATGAAGGGTGCTCTCAATGGAAAATAAGTTTGACTGGGTAGAATTTATGTAGGAAGATGACAGTTGCTTTAAACCCCCAAGATGTTAACCTGGATCCTCTGTTTCCAGTAGGAAATTTTATTAATTTTTGTGGAGCCAAGATTTCACCCCATTTGTTAGTGGAGAATGCCATTTGGAGCAGGTCTGGGTCATCTCAGCTCTTCAGCCCAAATTAAGAGGTTGTTCAATTGCACACCAGCAGCGATACACTTAAATCTTCTTTCTTTCCCTTTCTTTCTACTCTGAGTTTTTGGAAAACTGCTTACCCTTCTGTTCTCTGAGCACACTGAGTACTGGACAGTACTACTTTAATACAGATTTTTCTCTGATACTGTCCTTGACCAAAGTTCTCACTTATTTTTATTAAACACATTGTTTGTTGACTTTACTTGTTTCCTCTTCATATACATGCAGGGACCAACCATGCTTAGGTAGAGTATGTAAATACGTATAAAGTATTTTCTGTATATAGATCCATTTATATAGATTATATTATTCATTGCTATTTCTTCCACATAAATAGAGTAGTATCAAGAGTATTCTTCCCTGTAGTAGGAACAATAATATATTGTGGGTAGGAAGATACCTTAATAAGACAAAAAATCCACTCAATGACAAGAACAATAGGTTTCATTGGAAACTACGTGACAGGAAAGAGGCATTGCATTGTTTTTAACACCTGTGGTTAATTATCATAGCTGAATACATTAAAATCAGTTTCCAACCTCATATATCTTCATAGACTGTTTGGCAATATTAAGCGATAAAGGCTTAATAATCAAAAGTACTGATTTAGCAAATGTTTTCTAATTTTAATAACTTCTTGTTATAATTACCAAGTCTTGGAGTGAAATGATTTAATTAGAAAGTAATCAAGAAGAGTCTACTGTTAATTGAAGGAATTATAAAAGATCTACATTTTTAATATATTTCTTGGGTAATAAAATTAAAGTCTATGATAATTATTTTATAAACCATACTGATAAGAAAAGTTTGATACCAAAATGAGATATTGTTTATAATAATTCCCATAGCTGCATTTGCCTTTGGCAGATATAACCTAAAGCAAGGATACTTTGGACATATCCATTGTGTGTCATTTCACATCTTAACGTACTTAAAGAACATCCATTCATGCTCACAGATCCTATGAGAATAGCAATCATTACCATTATACCTATTTTCTCAACTAATAAAATGAGGTTAAATGTATCAGGATAAATCACGGCTATTTGTAGATTAGACTGAAAACTTCTATCTAATCTCTTCTTGATAGAAAACTGGATTTCTAATTAATCTGTTTTTAAGTCAAATTGAGATGATTCTCTTTTTATAAACATTTTAACTTTTCAGAAAGGAAAAAGGTACATTTAAAAAAAGAAATTGTTCAGCCAAACCTGAAAGAATTTGAATTTAGAAAAAATCTGCATATCACCTAGTAGGATTTATAGTTCATATTCTTCACCTTTTCATTATTCTCTGCCAGCTGAGTACTGAAAAGTGACGGTATTTCCGAAAACTCTCTGTGGTTATGCATTCCCATGCTGAACCATGCTCAGAAAGTGGGGTGTCAAAAATGCTGAATGTGCTATAGGGATAAAACCTTTTTTTCCTGACTGCTGCTATTTCTGTTAAACATTCCAAGACACTGATCATCCAATTTAAAACTTCTGTGGTGAACTGCTATTCCCTCCTGGGTGTCTGTTAAAGTTAATTTGTCAATGCACAAGAAGCACAGGCTAAAGTTATTATAACACAGGTTTGTCAGAACAGACATGGTGTATGTGGATTTCTGAAACGGTACATGCTCCAAGGTCCTAGGCTTGCATGAAAATCTTGTACTCTAATAAATAAATGCTATTAAAAAAATGTTTTCCATGAAAAGGAAAAATTACTTGCTTGCAGGAAAAGTGACAGAGCTAAAACCACACAGATGTGTTTTCCAATCTGCAATAGAAATAATTGGAGAAAAGAAATACATTCTAAAAAATGAGAAATTGTCTTTTTTTTTTTTGTTTGTTTACACTTTTTAGTTATTTTTCCTGCAAAACACACCTGTTTAACAACAAAACCGACAACACTACGTTCTCTCAGGGTTGATGTTCTTAACCCTGAAGGGCTTTTCAGACTAGCTAAAAAGGATGACATGTGACTTGCATGGTGAGCAGCCACTAGTGGGATGGGAAGTGACATCTGTATAGCTGACCAAAATTCAAATGATCTGTCTAACAAGACTGCAGGATGTTGAAGTAGTGATTGACAAACTGTCAGGCACTTCAGATCAGGTTCACAAATGCATGAACATTTTCATTCCTAATTCACACACGCTGTTAATACAATTGTAGGTGCAAATAAGACACCTGTACGCCAAAAGTGTACTAAGCGCTGGAAACATCTGATTCACATACTTATGTGAATTCTCCGGTCCTCAATGTGCCCATAGCTTTTCTTAGTTTAGTAGCTCTAAAAAATTCAACCAACCAACCAAAGACGCCCAAAATATTTTACTTCTCTAGAAATGTTCAGATCAAACTAAATGTAAATTCTTTGGCCATACAGAATATCTGTTTTGGTTTTGTTCTGCCTTAGACAGATTCGCTTTGATATAAGGCATCTATTTGGAATTAATGACTGATTGGTGATAATGCTCTCGAGGTGTTCACCAGGCCATCAGCTCCTCCCAGCTCTTCACTAAGCCGAAGCAATTACCTTTGACCTTGATCCTTCTTGCTTAAACAAACACATCTTCAAAACATTAGAAGTTGCTTTTCATCTACTTGCCATCTAAATTAATTCTTCAGAGACACTCTGTCAGCAAAGGAGAGTCAGTGTCTTCCCTATAAATAAATAAAAAAAAAAAAAAAAAAAAAAATTTTTTTGTCAGTGTCTTCCCTATAAAAAAATAAAAAAAAAAAAAAAAAAAAGAAAGACCTCACTCTGTGGCATATTTTGTGTGAAGAAGAAAAGAATAATTATGTCACCTCATATGGTTACCTTGCAATAGCGAATTTTCTGGATGACTTCTTTTAAAGAAGGAGAAAAGGAAGCAAAATGTATTTGGTGGAGTGGAGGCATGGAGGAACTTCTACATCTTTTAGGATACAAAAAGGGGAGCATTGCAAAGATTGTTCCCAAAAGGGCATGGATTTATAAGTTACAGAGAGCACCCTTATTTACTGAAATGCAGAAGTATATGCATGAGAAATTCCCAGCTGCTGACATTTTGTGAGCTTTTAATAGTACCATTAGTCAATATATCAGTATGCAGCATATCATATTGACTAGAGCTGATGTTTATAGTGGAAAGCTATTGACTTATGGGATGAAAAAGTGGATATAATTCAGCTTCAGGCATTATTGCCCACTAGAGGTTACTTTTTCATGTACAGGGACAATAATTTGCCCTGTAAACTGAAAACTCTAGGCTCACTATATATTTTACTATGTACTTTAATAAGACTTTTTTTCCCCTTAAATGTGCTTTACATAGGAGCAGGAACTTCAGCAGTAGTATATCCTATGATACTATACGCAATACTAAAAAACCCCAACAAAACCTTGAGTGACTCACTGGAATTTCTTAATTTTAGGAATGTTCAATAACACATATATGTATAGATGTAAAGGGATAGCTCCTACATATCTATCATAATATATGACATTGACAGTAGTCTTGAGGTTGGACATTAAGTCTTAAATTGACTGCTACTCATTTATTCATCATTAGTATGGAACTGCGATCCTAAGTATGGAATTTATTTCACATAACTATCTCTGTTCCAAGCAGCCAAACCGGTTGTGCAAGAAGGGTTGTGCAACCTTCACCCATGAAGATTTTCATGGAAGCACTCAGCAACCTGGTCTGATTTTACTTTGAACAAGCATTTGGTCAAGATTGCCACTTGAGATGACTTCCAACCTAAATTCTCTTACAACCTTATGAATTCAATCACTGTAAAGGTTTACACAAGCCCTTTCTGCATTCGGTGGAGAGACATAGACAGTCACAGAAGTTAGGTCACATCAGCAAAAGATAAATGTCTGTTACAAGAAAGAAGAAATGCTCTCTGGATTCACTTCAGTGGGAACCCAGAAGGTTCGGCTGGATCGGGTAATTAGCAGATGGCTAAATGTGGGGGTATCTTGAGACACTTTACGTGGCTACACAGACTATTGTTTAGTTGAGGATCATATGATTATTCCAGGATGTTTTCTCTGTATGGGGATCACTCATCCTTGATCACAACCAGTAACTTAGAAGGCTACCATAATACAGGTAGATAATTGCATAGAATAAAAAGTACCATATGCATTGACAGATGAACTAATGGGTTGGATCCTACAGTTTTAGTAAAAGATTGGCTTGCTAACAACAAGACACATACACTTCAGCTGACAATAGATCTTGATAAGCTAAAAAAAAGTTCAGAATTAGCTTGTCAATAACAGAAATGAGTCAATAGCAGAACAAATGCTATCCACTTCTAATCACAGTAATGGCACAATAGACAATATTCATTATCCACCTGTCAAAACTTGGTGTGAAAAAAAGCAGTAATATATCAAGGATAATACAACAATAACAGTAACAATAATAGTAAAAACAAGAGCAACAGCAAAACCAAAAAACATCATGTCCTAAAATTAGTGACATAAATCAGTGAATGTTTTTTCGTGTCAATTCACATTAAGATACACTGTATAAAACGTAACCCAGAGTATCCTAACACAACATGACATCTTGTTTTTATTTCATGAATTATAATTTCAAACTTGATTTTTTTTTACTCATTGGATAGTTACGGACAATAACATAATATGTTCAGGGATTTTCCTCAGGTTTCTAGGTAAGACTCTTACCTATGTCCTAGGAGAAAAAACAATTCTTTCCTCTTTTCTCTTTTTGGTAGCATTCATCGCAACAGTGATACTGTAAACAGAACTAAATAATTTCAATCACAGTTTCACAGCGCAATGCTGACTTCTTCCATTTGGAAGAAAGTCTTTTGAACTAGGGCATAAGATGGGAGAGTTTTGAGACCTTAGATAAGTCAGGTTTCCCTCTTTGTGGAGTTCTGATGTTTTTCTGCTAGACAAACAATATCTTCCACTACGTTTAGCCCCCGATGAGTACTGCCATCATTACACAGTGAGCCAAAATGGTCGTGTTAGCCACATAGGAGTCCATCACTTAAAGGTAGGTGTCTTCATTGCTGATGTCATATGTGAGTTGACTCTCTGAGATCCCATTATGGTCAGAGGGGATTACGGTCAATATGGACGCCTTACTCTAAAATCGATCGCCACACTTCATTTTTTGAAGCCAAGTGGCTTTCTACATTTTTCAGTGCATTGACTGAATTTCCACTGACTGCAATGAAAACCAACATGCTGTCATTAACATACGTAGGTTCTGAATCTGGAGCGGAAACCCACCCTTAATACTCAGGTTAGTTGGCTAAACATTTGTGTGTAACGTCTTTTGAAATGCTGCAGTGTATCTAAAATGTTTCTGTGTGGTTGGCAAATGTGACACAACATATAGGTGGGTAAAATCCTTCCATTCTTTTGGAGTGGCAACAAAAAGAGACACACAAGGGCATCTCAAATGACACTAGATAATTATGTCTAGGTAATTTTATTTTATTCTTAGTGTCTAATTTATGACAATCATTAAGGATATACCTATACAGAGAAATTAAATGGGACCAGGAACATTTCTGGTCATTGGGATCAAGCAGCAAAATCTATTTGGGTCTATGCTGGTGAATTCTCTAAGCTTCCAAAAAAGCTGAGTGCACCTGGAATAGTTTTTGTGAGTGGATAGTTCTACCTCTAAAAATGTTCCCAGGTGCTGGCAGTGTGTTAGCTGTTATGAACAAAAACTGGACCAGAGACAGTCCTTATATCTCATGAATATGGTCAGACATGCTCAGGAGTCCTACTGGGCATTATTTCACTTAACAGTTACAGTTTAAGTGCCTAGGAATCCAGCCACGTGGGTAGGCATTAACAGATAAATATTCCTGGTTTAGAGACTAGAAATGGTAAAAAATCTCATCTCTCCATTTTCCCACTTTTATCTGTTCCCAGTATATCTAAAATAATTTCATCCTTGTTAGATAACATACCTTTAGACACATCAAGTTCTACCAGACTTATTTTTCTCTCTTTCTCTTGAAGTGATTGTCATTCAGTCCTACAGTTGAGGTACTGCAATAGGTGTGTATAGTTTGGGTATTTTATTCATTCCTCTCTCTGTCTCTGTTTTTCTCTTTCCATTCAGACAAAGAGCATAATAGAATTGCCACTGCCAAAGCCCTCACTCCACTGGAGTGAAAACCATTCATTTGTCGTCTCAATTTTAAGATTCCTGACTCCAAATGCAAGGGTATTCTCCATGGACGTAATGGGACATTTAGCAATTCATTCATTTTCTTCACATGCTACTTATTTAGACACTCAGCAGTTGGCAGCTTTGATGTGAGTGGTGGAAATTATAAAGACATTACGTATCATAAAAATATAAATGAAAGAAAACATAGGCCCTGTTTTATATCAGACTAAATTGACTAGTGTCATACTCAGGATATTTTGTTTTATAAATTATAATCGTTAGAAGAAGTGCTCTCTTGAGTGAAACACTACCTGTCTGTTTCATATAAAACACAAGCTCTTCACTTTTTCTCCTGTAAAGAAATTGTTGTGTAGACACAAAGTAAATGTATAAACTCAAATGATACACATATCAATAGAATAAAGTATGCCTGTGTTTGAGATCTTAAACATAATTAAGATCTTTGAGTGTCAGTGAAGGAAAAGGAATAATATTATATGGAGGGAGTGGTAAAACTCAGCTGGAGAAGTCAGTCTAAGATTGCTCAGAAATATCTACATAGAAGGAGAAGAAAAAAAAAACCACCCTATTTTTTTCATGTTGTTGTTCTGTCCTATTTTCTGGCCATTAGTGGTGTTTTGAACCCAGGCATCAACTAAGCACCCATATAGCTACTTCCTCACACTTGCCCCCACAGTGTGACATGGGAGAAAACAGGAAGGGCAAGAGTGAGAAAACGCATGAACCAAGAGAAAGACACTTTAATAAGTAAAGAAAAGAGGGAAATAGAGTCTACCCCCAGTTGATGCAAAGGCAGTAGATAACCACCTCCCATAACCAGACTGATTCTCTGCCAGTCTCTGAGCAACAGCTACCTTGGAAGACACATTCCTTCCCACTTCAATTTTTAATTGTAGAGCATTAGATTTCATGGCATGTAATATCTCTGGTCAGTTCAGGACTGATGTCCCTTCTTTGTCACCTCCAAACTTCTTGCCCACCCTCACTTCTTAGAGAGCCTTGATGCTGTGCAAACACAGTTCATGAACAGGTAAATCATTGGTGTGTTATCAACACTGTTTTGGTCACAAATCCACAACACCGCATTGTATGGACCTATATGAAGAAAGTTAAACTCCATTCCTCCCAGACTCGATGAACCGTTATAGATGCTGGTGTCAAAACTGTGACCCATTTTGATTACAAAACACATATATAGTGAGACAAAATGGATAGGTCTAGTCTGGGAAGTGAATCTTTAGACATTTGAAGTAAGTCTTGCATACTTCTCTTCAAATAAAATTGCATATTAAACCAAAGATCATAGTGGGAGAAAACACTTCTTCCCTGTGAGGGTGACAGAGCACTGGAACAGGCTGCCCCGCGAAGTGGTGGACTTCCCTGGAGACTTTCCAAAGCCGCCTGAACTTGTTCCTGTGTGATCTACTCTAGGTGATCCTGCTCTGGCAGCGTGGTTGGACTAGATGATCTCTAGAAGTCGCTTCCAACCCCTTCCACTCTGTGAATCTGTGACTCTGTGAACCTGTGAATCTGTGATTCTACTATAATCATTCAGCCACCCTAGAGCCAGTAAACCACACTAGAGCATAAATAACTAAGGCAGGGTATGCCTTTCCTGTTAGGCACTTTTGGATTTCATTCTGATGATTTTCCTCTTCAGTACTGCCTTTTTTTTTTTTTCTTAGCACTTTTTTTTTTTTTTCCTTAATAGTTCCTCAGTGGAGGCTCAAAGAGTGTTTGGAATCTCCATCCTTGTATTAATTCATAACGTTGCTACACAAGATGCTGAGCAACCTGCTCTGAGTTGGTGCAATTTTAAGCACAGGGAACACCAGAAGTCCTGCACAACTGATACCACTCAGTTGGCTCTCTGACACCAGTCCACTCCTACCCATGCCAGCAATTCTATACACAGCTACAACCTGTTAGATCTCCATTTCATCCACATTATTTTGTGGTATCCACAAATACTCTGACTCTCAATAAGTGGGTACTCTGTATACCCTATCAGTGTACTCTATCTGCTACCCTATCTGTGTTGACGTTTTCACTGCCATGTCAGTTCTGTGAGTCATCTGTTGGAGGTTATGGTAGGAAAACAGAGGCAAATAGCAAGGTGTGTTAAAACTCACGCAGATGCCTGATTTTTGCTGTTGTATTGAACAATAGGAATGAGCTTTTCACTGAGGCTGTCTTCAGATGTGCATTTTGGAAAATACTGAACAAGTCTAACACCTGCTAAATTTGCTTCATGGAATGTCACCTTCTGAAGCATACAGTCAGGCAGACTAGTATACTGTATTGTAAGAGTGTGAAATTTCTGTGTACTTCAGATTTACATATGTGCTTAAATATGTTATTGAAATATAAAGGAGATCTAAAAGAATTTTTCAGCATATAATTTTTATTATAAAAATCTCTAAGAACCTAAGGTTTTCTGCAGTAGATTGCACACAGCACAAAAAAGGCCCTTTTCACACTACTTGGTGTCACAAATAAATGCAGAACTTTTTCAAGGGCTGAACGATATCTTTCAAACATCAATGACATGTAACAAAATGCTTTTCAATATAGCTTGTTTAGTTTCTTTGTGACTTTAACTGTTTCCATAATAATTTAATTCTAAATTAAAACAAGCAAAAAACCAAGTATAGATTTACTGCTCAAAATCAAAAGATGTAAGGGGTACTCAGCTCTGTGTTTAACATCTGGTCCACACCAGTCTTCTAGGCTTTAATTACAGTTAATGACTGTGATAAACATTTTGAGAGGTAACTTCATTTTTAGGCATCTACTTTAGGGTCGGATGAGTTTTCTATTTTCTTTTCAGTCAGTTCCAAGATCATATTGATTGAGAGAATAATTAACTACTGCAGCTGAAAAAAACCCTTGAAATATCTTGATTAAACAAAAGTTTTGCAAGAATGAATATTTTATACCAAAAAATGTCAACTCTTCATTGAGGTATTTTTTACTCAAATCACTAAACAATCCAATTCTGTAACATTATTTTAATGTCCATGGACATTGTTGTTTGGATGCTGCATATTCTCAGTCTTTTCTGTTCTGTTCCCAGTCCAAAGGCATTCTTGTAACCACATAAATGTCATGAGACACTGGTTCCTCTCACAAAAAAGGGCATGCTATGACATGCCTTGTTTATTTTGACCTGTGAGGAATAATAGATTATAGAGTTATGACAATATAATTCATATACATGCATTTATTAACTGAAATATATTGCACTGTTTGGCAAAGGCAGTTTCAACTTTGTTATTTTGTCAGTATTCAACACATGCAAAAGATTAAAAGGAATCTTATGTACATTATTTCTTCTCATCAAACAGTGTAGATGCAACTCTGAATGACAAACTTCCTAAGATCCAATGGAAATATTTTTTTCTGTTTAAACCAGGTTTTTTTTAGTTAAAGTTTCATTAGAAGCGGGTACCTGGCAAACACATAGTTAAAAAAAATGGTGACTGTCAGACTTCGATAGATGATATGAATATTGCAAATTCTTTTATGGATTTTCTCTGGCAGTAAAAAAACACTCAAAATTATCTGTCACACCTTGTCTCAGGCGTAAGTTAAATCTAAATCTAACACAAGTTTTTGAATATTTAGATACATAGAATTGTTTGTCCTCTTTTCCACAAATTTTTGTACCAATATCAGCTGGAATTTATTGAAGTGGGTTATTTTTTTGGTTGTTTTTTTATCCTCTACCATTTCATTATGTTTGAAGTCAGAAAATATTATTGTCTGCATAGAGTTAGCTTGAACCGGTAAAATATGTGGCTGAAATGCATTTGCACAACTCTAGTCTTTTTACATTTCTCTTATTCCTTTTCCTCAGTGGTATTTGAATGTTTTAATTTCCCTTGAAAACTGAATTATATATTTACTATTGAAGCCTGATACTTTTTTTTCTTAACCTGCATCTCTTTCAGTTCATACATGTTTTACTTTTGCTAACGAGTCCTGAACAGCTTCATAAATGCTTCCTTCATTTTGATGGCCTTTCAATGTGCAAGAAAATTTTGCTATATTTACAGATTTTTTAGCTTCTATTATTTATTAGTGATTCTTCTTTCTTTCTTTCCTGATATTTATTATCCTTTTTCATTCAGTATAGTCTAGCAACATTTTATTAAAGTTTAACTTTTGCTTCAGACAGAACTTTTCAATAACTTTCCTATGTTGGAAAGGGAAAATATACAGGCCTTCTTAATATTCATGTTCTGGATCTGTTCCACCCAGCTGACATCTCTGCCTAATTTCCTTTCGGCATTTATTGTTGAAAAGCATAGTTACAGACAACTTCCATCCTTTCATTTAGTTTGAATAGAATCAACTTAAATTCATTCTATCCAGGGTTAATTTTCATACCTGTCTTATCTTCTTGACTTACCACAACCAAAACTTTAAAAATGGGATCAGAAATCTTTCAGCTCTGGCATGCGACAAACCTGTAGGTACCTAGGACTGATATGTTATCACAGTCAAATTATTCTGAAGAAAAGGTATGGTCACTACAATTTTGATTTTCCACAGTGCTAGGAATGTCTCTACAAGTATAAAATAGAATAAGCTTCTCTAACCAGGATTAGTATGGGAGAAGGCTAATTGGTCTTTCACCTTATTTTTGCTGTCATTCCTTCAGGGATTAGGTTAAGCCTCAGTATATGTTTCATCAGGGAATCACGGAGATTATACTTTGTCTCTCTGTCTATCATTCAGACACTTCCTCTAATGTTGACTAGATTTTTATAAGCCTCACAACTCATCATGCGGTTCCTTTTAGTCAAAATAGGTATATAATTTGTGGTGTCAAAGGCAGCTGTTAGGGTAATAGAATGCAAGGTGTGAGACAGTAACATGATTGCTAAATCTTTATTAAGTTTCCTGATTTCCCACCTTCAGCCCATGCTGAATCTCACCTTACCTTATGGGATTTTTGCATCTTTAAATTAAGAAGATGCTAATGAGGTGTCTACGATTCTGACCTCAGACACATAAAGCATTCTGGGTAGAACCGAGATTACTATAAAGTAATATAACCCAAAGTCATGACCTGGTCCTTTAAAATAAAGCTCCACTCAATGACAAAATAGAACTGCTGTAGGAAAATGTCGGTTATTCAGCAAAATTTAAATGAGGCAAAAAGACCAACTCTTTTTCTTTCAGTCCTAGCTAGGAATCTTCATGGATATTGTAAAATTGACTATCATTGTGATATCTGAATGTTTAATTATTCATAGAATTTCCTGTTAGCTTAAAGGCCAGGAGAAATCATTGTATTAATTTAGGATGGGATTAATCTCATACAGCTTCAAAAGACTACAACTTCTGAAAATGGGACAATAGCACTTTTAATTCATTACAATAAACAGACATTTTTACACAATTATTCCTTGGCTCTGCTTAGAAGTTCAACTTAAGACAAACTGAGTTATGCCCTAGAAATAATGGTTTTGATTAGAAGATGCACTGAAGATACTCACTTTAGGTATCCATAGATGTTCAGACAAATCTTACTCTTAAACCTGCTGTACAATCAATGGAAACAGGTACATGCAGAAGATGATTCATCCCACCTAAGATCTATGTTTAAAGACAATGGAGTGAATAACTATGTGCAGATGTTAGTCTTTCTCTAGTGAATATGCAGAAAATTCTTTTTATATAACCATCTTAGACAAAATGCCCGATTTCCAGTTGAATAAAATAAGTTAATTGTATCTTAACTTTTAACCGCACTTCAGATAAAGACAGGATTTCCATGAGGAAATTCCAGTTTTAATTCTAAGATCTGTGATTGTACAGTATGTGCTATAAACAAACAAATACTTTATTTCCTTATTTGAAAGTGCCAGATGATGAAAAACCTACTATAATTATTAACCAGTCATTTTACTCTTTCCTATGTTGTTTGCTAAAAATGGATATTTCTTTGCAAAACTTGTTCGCCAAGATTCAATTCCTGACTAGTGGATCTTTTCAAGTTTTTCCTCCTAAGACAGAAGAAACTTCTATTGCCACATTTTTATTCCTTCAATGGATATTTATAGACCATGTCTAGTTACACTTTTATCTTCCTTCTGAAAAAATGAAATAGAGCAGGGACTACTTCAATGTACAGTGTTTTCAAACCTGTAGTAACTCCTATGGAACTTTTCTGAACCCTTTCTAATGTTTTTCAATAGCTTTTCTCAGCTGCAGGTACCAAAACTGGACAGTTCACCTATAATGATCATACCAATGCCAAGTATAAACTAGTAAAAAGATTCCTTTCTCCTGTTATATATATTTATATTTATGTCTTTAAGGATCTCTTTGGTCCTCTGCAACAAAATATCGCATTGCATCCCATATTCTGCTGATGAGCTATCACTGACTCTCATTTTCCCCTTCAAGTCTTTTACAAGATCACAGCTCCCCAAGAAAGAATTTTCCATCCAGTAAATGTAACTTTGATTTTCTAATCTTGGGAGAGAAGTGCAGCTGACTGAGGTCAGTGTAATTCTGTTCTATGCCATTTTCTGCTAGATCAGGATCTGAACAAGGATTTTATTTCAGGAACTTATTATATGAACTTGATAAAGTCCTTTGCTTAATTTTACACCAGGAATTAAAGCTAACCTTAATGTGGTCCTAAAATCATTCCTCCTGAACACCCAAACTATATGTTCAACTCTATCTTCTGGAGCCATCTATGATGATCTGGGAAACTGTTTCACTACGGACTATGCTGGTCTATATTTCTCCTACTTCTTCCCTGTCTGAACTGTGCTTATGACCTTCATATTCACAACAGTCTTTGAAAACAGAGAGCCATTTATCCACAATAACACATTTTTGTACTCCTAATTTCCTTTCCTCCTATATCTCTTCCTTGCTTTCCAATTTATCTAAAAAATAATTATAATTAAAAACAAAAATTAAAAAACCTATTGAGTAATTTCCAGAAATGTTCCACTTCACAAATAAGAACTACAATGTGGACAAGATTGTTTTGATTGCAAATTGGTTGGGAAAGGGTAAACCCTGACTACAGGACTGTGAGGAATAGTTCATGTGGCTTCAATCTTTTGTAGGCAACCACAGATTCAATGTTATATATCCATGTAGACTTACATGGTATCTCTCTGAGCTTCTATATTTTAATTATAATATCTTCCCATTTCACAACATGATTACAGGGCTAAATCAATTAGCAGTTAGTGACTAAGGATTCACAGTGATCCAAACCAGGAATTACCTCCAAGTACCAGGCCTGCCTTGTGCAGCTGCTTTAACAGATTTACAGCTTTCTGAAAATGATATGCATGCTGCTTCTTCCATTTTGAACAGAGAGCACTTGAAGAAGATACTAGAGTTTCCAGTGATGCGGATGCTAATTCACATCTTATTGGCAGCTACTTAATGTTATCAGGTGTACTAGGTGAATCTTAATAAAGGATTAATGAAGACAGCATGTTTCTTCCTGCTTTTATTATAGTTCCATTAGACTTTCAATGCATCACATTTTTTCTTCACCCTCCCTTCAGCCCATGAACAAGTCACAATCATCCAGAACCATTCAGGATGGCATTTTCCTACCAACTCCTCAAAGAGGATGGCTTTCCCTCCTTACAACTGTTTTATCTCTTGTCATCCAGACATCCCAGCCTTTCTCTTAACCTGTCACTCGATTTCAGGAAATCCTAATAAATCTTCACCACAGACAGTCCCTCTAAGCAATGCTGCTATTTCCTCCTCTTTTCTAGTTCATTTCAGTGTGACTGTCTCTGTTGTGTGGCAGAGCTCTCATCAGAAAACACACCTTATTTCACTGTCATCTCCACTTTCTCCCTTCCCAACCTTTGGAGTTGGCCTATAAGAATGTCAGACCTCTCCTGATTTTGGTGTCAGCTCCTGTAAGCACTTCAGCTATATGAGAGAATATTAGTTCGCGATAGGTAGTAATAGGTACCCCATCTCCAGCTTTGGGAAGAAGCACTGCCCCTTCCAACAGCCACTGCCCTAGAAGTGTCCTTCAGGCCCCAAGTCACGTTGTCTGTGTACTCCACCTCTATCCACCGTTTTGTTTCAGCAGCCATTTTATGGTAGGAAGCCACGCTTTTTGATAAGGTCATGATCCACATGTTTTCATACTGCCTGGTGATTGGCCCGCGGGACCTATTGCTCCTTTCCACTTTCCCTGGAAGCACATCAGAGCAAGAAGATCCTGCCCAATGCATACACAGAGGCTTTTACATCATACCCCAATGTGTTTTCTTAATGTGCTGTGTTTGCCTGACTGCCATTTCTTAAAAATGCCATACCCAGAGCACTGTTTGATTGGTTGTCCATTTCCTTTGGACCAGAAAGTGCTCATATATAGAAATATATACATTTTACACATATACATGCAAATACATTTTTAATACATACATACAGTCTTTATATATTTATTTTTATTTGTATATTTACTGTACATGTGTAAATCTATACATGGAATATGTAAATTCCATGTATTTAAATTGTAGCAATATAGTGTATAAAACATTCTTTAATAAAATTTAGTAAAATTAATACTTAAAGTTTAAATGGGAATAGAAAGTAATGAAAAAAAATTGAAAGGCAGGTTTGTGGCCCATGATGTTACAAGCTTTCCCAACAAGCCTTCATATGTTTGGGATAAGGAGAAGTTCACAGAAGTATGGGTGAGTGTCATTTGGCAGGGGAGGTATGAACACACCAGAACATATCAGAACCACATACCTGACTTACGAGATGGCCATCTGATACTGATGGCTGATACTGTGTTTTCCAAACCCACAATGTTGTTAAATTCGTCTTAAAAGCAATAGACATTATGCAAGTGTACCTGGATTATTGCTCTAAAAGACGAAACAGGCTCTGAAATGGCTAGGTCTTTTAAAACAATTTTTAACAGGTGCTGAATGTCTTAAGAAATTACATGCTGACCAAGGAGAAAAAAAAAAAAAGAATTTGTAAACCAAGTTTAAAATAAGCTGTTAAAGCAATACAATGTTTACCATTTTATTACTAATCTATGTGACTCAATGTGAATTCCCATATGCATCTGGCCTGTACTTCTATGTGACCACACCAGCCCATTCAAGATCTGTCACTCCACATACTATGTATATTTGTCCTACCCGTGTTAACTATGTACAGATGTCTGTCCTATGTGACCATTTCTTTGTCTGCAAGGACAGTGTAGAATGACTATTTGCAGGTCTTTTATCTGCAGCTCCTGGAAAGCTGGCCAGCCTGCAGAGCTGAGCAGATACCAGGCTAGGGTAGACTCATAACTCAAGAGAGGGATTTCAGGGTGTGTTCTGGTGCTGCTTGGAGAAGGATTTCAGAGCTGTGGAGATCTTGGGATGTGATTTCCCATAGGATCCAGGGCTGAGGTTGGAGAGCTTAGGCTACTGGGCTGGGTTCCAGGGTAAAGCTGGTGGCAGCTGCAGGGAAACTCACCAGGCAATTCTTATGAGTACAGATACAGTCCTCCTGTCTTTTCTGGCCATAAATATCTGGGTCATGATCTGCCTGGTAACACAGGACACACACTGTGGGTGTAAAAGCAAGTGGCAGAACCATTAAGCACTTTCTAGGGGCCTGGGAATTCACTCTTTTCCCCAGAAGATCTTGCTTTGTCCCTACCTTGCTGGGTGACATGAAGGACTGGAGCTATGGGAAGCACATTTGTTGGCATTGGAGAGGAAGGGGACATTGATGGTACGTTTTTCACAACAGGCACGGACATGTGTGATTCAGGCACCCAGTAGTGTGTGAGACAGGAGTAAAGAGAGGCTGGGGAAAGCTGTTGCTGGATATCAGAGGTCTGTGTGCCTCCTCACATAGCTTGGTTCACTGCCTTTGCAGTCCACACTCTGTGCCCCACATCATGTCCTGCTCCTGCCTCAATCTGCCTGTGCTGATTCCTGCCCACTGCTCCCAGATATCCCTACATTCTGACACCAACGAAAGCTCCTTCCCTACTCTTGGTGATTTGGTGCATGTATGTAAATTTAACAGATTTAACCCAGAAGATAACATGTCTGAAAGCAAACCTGTCCTCACTGAAGTAAATGCCAGTGTTGCTGAGTTCTGGGGAGCTCAGGTCTCATCAGGAGTCAATACCTCATCCCAAGCTTCTGTTCAACAACTGGCATTGGCTTGACTTTCTACCAATCCACAGGCCTCCAATGCTGATGTTTATTTGCTCAATGATCTCACTGCACTTTGTATTAATAACTGTGGAGGATATTTGGCTCCCCCAGTTGTAGACATCTAGCATCTTTTTTTATTTATAGATTCCTTTATAGATTATAAGAATAAACAATAGGTACATACCTATCCTAGTATGGGATGGACCATCCTGTGGAAGTGTTTCTTCACAGAAAGAATGTTGATTACCTTATTAGCCGTGGAAATATAGCCATGGTTAATTTAGCCATGGTTAAAGGCAAACCTAGAGTTACATGAAAGTCTGAGAACCTATCTCTAGATTGCTTTATTCACCTACAGGAAGGAATAACACCATCTAACCAATACTAAGGTTTGAGTTTTGATTTCTAAGTAAAAGCAACACAATATTTTCACTACTAAGGTGATGCTTACTTTTCTCCCTAGAAATCTCACTTGACCACTTAATTTAAGTGAAAGATGGGTATTTGTGGCCAAGTGATAAGAATAATATTTTGAAATGCAGTAAGCAATACCTATACAAATTCATATCTGGTAACAATAAACAATGTAGGTTCTTGAAAGAAACTCAATAATGCAGCTGGTCTGACCCAGGAGATCATTTCTTGTCACAGCAAAAAAAACCTGTGATGTGGACTCCAAAGGCATCATGACATTTAATGGAGAGATTTTTAAGTTTTGTCTGAATATCTTGCATCAAATGATGCATCATCTCTTTCTCCCACAAAGCTATCCGTATATACTTTGTGCTGTTATCAAAACTCCACAGATTGCTGGTCTGCTTTTTGAGAGTCCTGATTCTTGATATGAAGCTTCCATGTTGCCCAAAGCTTAACTGCCTGGATCCCATCTTCAGTACACTGTGTTGTATAATTCAAGCACATGGGTTATCTGAATAATGCCACATCGCTCATTTGCTTGCCTCCCACCGTGGTTCAGCACTCATCGTCAGCATCAAAAAAGCACACAGCATGACATGCTTTTTTGTATTTGCTTAGACTGTAGTGGTCAAGCTGAACAGTGAAAAGTCTGTGCCAGTTCTTTTCTGGCATTTGGATCTCATCAACTGCCAGACCCTGTGAAAGAAATAATCTCCCAATTGAAGACAGTTTGTGGTGGAATATGGTGATGGGGTAATTATTCAAACAGCTTCATTCGTCTTTCAGAGCCAGAGTTTTCCACTGTCAAAGTCACTGATTATCAGCTCAGCCAGTGTAGGAGGCTTTTTTCTCCCCTCCAAGCTACAGGACATTGAGTTCCATAATTGTTTACAGTCAAATGCCTATGCAATAGTTAATTGCCTTCTGTAAGCTGCTTGGCGAGTGGAGCAAGAGGAATGGTTTGATGAGTAGAGCTAGAGTCCAAAACACTGGAAAGCTTGCATCAATGGGATCCCTGCTGATAAGAAACAAACACGACTGCTTCTGTGTCATTGTTTTTTTGGCTGCATTAGGCAAGTTTTGGGAAAGTTATTGTCTCCTAGCAGGCGGTGTAATGGGCAAGCACTATGTGCTAGTTCACCATCTTTTTGTCTCCAAACCCAAGCTCAAATTCTGGCTCTGGTCACTCTTTGGAATGACTTTAGTACATCTCCATTTATGCTCATTTCAGTGCCACAGTGGCTGGCACAGGCAGGCAAAGTTTGCTTCAGGTTGCTGTGAGGTATCCAAAAAGAGTCTCAGAGCAGCTGTATCCGGAAGGCCAGGACAGAGGTGTATCAGGAGCACAGTATGTGAAGAGACATGGGCCAGACTGACAGGTACCAACAGGCAAGTATTAAAAAAATACATGTGCAAGGGTGCAGTCTTGGCACAGCAGAGAGTTATAAATCAGGACTGAAGTATATTACGTCTCCAATATGTTATTCAGAATGGACAGAATGTTTTACAGCTTGATCAGAAACAGAAGTCTTTCTTAATTACAAACAAATAAACAAAAGAATTCTGTCTTCTTTTTCCTGTAGCACAGAGCTGTATTCCATTCTGAAGGGAATATTTTTGAAGATCAGGGGATTAGCTGTGTTACCGTGTACCCTGAAACCTGAATTTCATTAAAGGATTTTGCATGCTTGCTTCTTTTGATGAATCTTGTAATTTACAAAGACACCAAGGAAGAAAAAGCAAAACGAATTAGATAAAACTTAGGTGCAAAAATAAGTCCTAAGGTACTTTTTAATGGCAAGTTAATACAGGCGTGTAGTTAATATGATGATACTACTTTTAGAGTAAAAGATATTTAAAGATATTATATCTTTTGCTGGTGCTTAGCTAGATAATAAGACCACATATTTAAAACACTTGTACGTGTTCTTAGCATTAAGTAATTAGGTAGTACCATTTTTTAAAATAAATATATCATTATTTAGTTCCATAGCTTTAAGCGTATTATCAGTTTCATTACAATGTTAACTAAATTCTGAGTAGTAATGGAGGTAAGTAAAGCAAGATATTATGTCTCTTCCGGAACTAAATTTTTGTCATGCTCATCGTACAAAAATCTAATCTTAGGTGGCTTAGGTAAATTGACAATTTTGTTAGCAGAAGTTAAAAATAAAAACTAAAAGATCATTACAGATTTTTAGAAAACACTATTATTTTCCACTTAGTTTTGCAGATTATATAGTATTTAAGACCTTTTTAAATTTATTTTCCAAATGCTGGAAACAGAAAGTGGGAACTTTGATTTAAATTTTAATATTGTAAAGTAATTATGTGACTTTATTGGGTAGTGGGAATGAATTTTGGAGGACAGAAAGACAATAAGAAAAAGCAAATACAATAAAATACGAACAGTCTTTTTGAGATCGCTGGATTGAAATATGAAAAATCATGTCTTTTCCAAAGCCTTTCAAAAAGAGATAATTTTCAATCATATTTACCAGTGTTAGCTTGTTACTTTAATTATTCTATCTAAATTTCTCATAAATAAACCTCTATATCCAGCAGAACCCATTTCAACCATTAACAGTTTCCCAAAATGACTGGGAATTTAGACTATCTGTTAATGTTCAGCAAAAACTATTGATTTTATTTTTGTCAATTTTTCACTCTTCAGGAATTTTTAAATGTCACTGAAAAAAAAATGATGTGAAAACTTCTAACAGAATTAATTTGACTTTCCATTTGGTTACTTACCATCATTAATCATTCAATTCATTATATGGAAATTCTTCATTCTAATGTTAGTCTTACTGAGGTAGTGGTCTCACAATGGGTATGTTTGCAGAAGACTCTTCTGACCTGTTAATGTATCACATATTTTGCTTGTTAAAGAAAAAAGTGATAATAACACTAAATCAAATTTTTTTTGACAACTTTTGTCATTCGGTTTGATAGAAAAATTAAAAGTAAATGCTGAATAAAATTCTGAAAAGAAACAGAAATCTCTTGTGGCAAAAATATTTTACCTGAATATGGATGGTTAATGTCCTTTTTTCCATTTTGCAGCAGTAGCTGGATGGAGATGGGGTAGCTTATGATATCAGTATTTGGTCAACTGAATCACAGTCCTAGGATATGTGACTTTGACTTAAGCACCATATGTTTGTGTTGAAATCAAAGGGAACAGAGAATTTCAAGGGTTTTAAAGACTGAGCTAAGAATTCTACATTTCATAATTTTTCATTAATATTTAACACATGAGTTTGTAAATTATATAACCACAGTGAAAATTTGGTAACTGAAATTCTGGTTTATTTGTCCTCAAAACAGTTTTTGGCACATTAGAGACATTAAAAAAAAAATGGAATTATTTCATATACATTACATACAACTTTTTTTTTTTTTTTTTCTAATTTGGAACATCTCTATTTTGTAGACCACAGAAATAGTGCGTAGGTTAATTTTTTTATCTACTAAAACATTTTGAGCTGCACGTCATTACTGCAGTGATTTATGGCAGCTGCTCTGTTGCCAATCTTAACACAGTATTTTTCTTATTACTTAATTGTTCTAGTAGTGCTTTAGCCATTAGTTTCTTAGTTCTGAATATAGGAAACTGGAGTTTTCTATTACAGATGCTTGGGTAATTAGTTCAGAGTCTGTCTAATGGGGACTATTAAAAATGCAAATCAGGAGTGAATAAATAGTGCAAAGTTTTGTCCTGACAGTGTATACTAATAAGTTTCTGCCAAAATAAATACATAAAATGATGGAAGAGAATCAGATTTTAGATGGCACCCGTACCTAGGTGATAGCACAAAGATAACATGGATGAAAGCCAAATAGCTTGTGACATTTAAATTTGGACATAGCTATAAAAATATGGCTTGGGGGAGAAAGGAAGTGGGGTGGGGAACCCTTCACTGACTTAATGAAAAAAGATAAACAGAAAGACAGTGTTTCTCTATCTGTGAAGTGAACAGATTCATAAATCATCAAAAGGATGGGCCATGAAAACTTCACATTTTTTGTCATTGCATTGTGTAAACATGTAAGTGCATGTAAGCATAAAAGCAAACAGGTGATGACTGAACAATAATCAAATATTCACAATTTAGCCTAATTTTTATTTCTTTGTAAGATGAAAATATTTTTAGCAACTCTGTATAAATTTTATCACATGCTTTTAGGATGAATGGTGCTTGAATTAAAAAAAAAGGCTGAACATGCTGGTGTAAATGACCTAAAAAGTAGACCTATAACTTTCATGATACAGTGAATATACTTTTCTTCATAAGTGTCTCAAGAAATCAGGAAGGAGCAGACGTTAACTCGATGGGAGGCAAAAGTTATTTACAATCCGAATTATCAAATATTAGTATAATTTTATTTACCTTAGAAAATGTTAACGGGCATGAGGACCTTTGCAGACTGCAGGTGTTAATCAGCTCGAACAATAGGCTTGCTACAATTTGCATATTATGAATTGTCCATAAAAGAAATGGTACCTGTCAGATGTTCTGCAAGGAGATTTCCTGACTATGCATTTCAGGATTACTTTTCCTTAAAGAAGAAATATTTATAAATCAGAAACAAGTCACAGCAGGAGGAGTGAAAGAGTCTAGAAATGGGAAGTCCTATCGACTGGCCCGGAAGAATGATCTTCCAAGCACTAGGTCTGGCTGGAAGAATGTGCTGATTTTGGCCGGAGTACAGTTAATTTTTTCCATAGTAGGTAGTATGTGGCTATGTTTTGGATTTGAGTGGGAACTGTGTTGATAACACAGGGATGCTTTCATTATTTCTGAGCAGTGCTTACACAGAATCAAGACCTTTTCTGCTCCTCACCCCACCCCATCGGTGAGTAGGCTGGGGATGCACGAGGAGTTGGGAGGGGACAAAGCCAGAACAGATGACCCCAACTGACCAAAGGGATATTCCATACCATATGACATCATGCTGAACATATAAACCTGAGGGAAGAAGTAAGGGGGGGGGGATGTTTGGAATGATGGCATTTGTCTTCCCAAGTAACTGTTACATGTGATGGAGCCCTGTTGTCCTGGTGATGGCTGAACACCTGCCTGCCAAAGGGAAGTGGTGAATGAATTCCTTGATTTATTTTGCTTCTGTGCATCTGTTTTTTTCTTTATCTATTAAACTGTCTTCATGTCAACTGACAAGTCTCCTCACTTTTACCCTTCCCATTGTCCCCTCCATTCCACTGGATGGGGGAGCAAGTGAGCAGCTGGGGGGTGCTTAGTTGTCAGATGAGGTTAAACCACATTAAAGTAAAAGACGCAGTACTGCTAATAGCGGGAATGCACATCTGTAGGAATTTGGAACTATTCGTAGTCTTTCTTTGGTGAGATTTATCTCACTCTTACTGCCAACTTCACCTAGGTCTTATTGCTCTTATCCCATTACTGAGATGCCTTTTTATTGAATTCCATACTGTTTTTAGGAAAGAAGTTTTGACATCTTTGCTTCTTTTGCTTCCTTTTTGCTCTGTTCCACCTAAATCCTAGTCCAATGTTTTACTTCTCAGTGCTCTTTTATTTGTTCCCTAATATTGTTCCCACTGATTGGACAGTCTTATTTATTTTCTCCTCCCGTTGTTACAGTGGGGATTGTCATTTACATGACTGTTATACACTGAAACCTCAGGGCCAAATTCCTGTCCATTAGCAAGCTGCCTTGTCCTATTTTAAAAAGGCGTTTGGTGTCCTGCCTGTCTTCTAAATAGGCCTCTTGCTGGCTGTAGCTTCTCTTGGAAGTGTCTCTCTCTGCACTGATTAGAGCCTAGACTGAACATTTGCTAAGGAGGTCCAAGACAAACTTCTTTATGCACAGGGTAAGTCATGCATAAGATTGGATCCCACAGGCAACAGTACAATCAGCAATAGTTTATATACAAGTTAAACAAACACTCAGAGGGGAAAAGGCTTTACGGGGTATAAACATGAGCAGATAACTAGGCTCATGACCTCCTTTCCTTGTAAAATGTTAGTCTTCAGCTGTGGTCATGAGCTAAGTGACTTTGCCTTCAAGACTTTTCCTCTAGCATTAGTCCCTCTGGATTATTTTAGTAATTTCTGTTGAAACAAAAGGAACGGGATCTGGTGGATTTGGGTGGAAAGGTCCATAACGAGCAAGCTGTTTCCTCTGGAGATCTCAAAAGGTTTTCTGACTTCAAAAAGGCATATGGTGGCTTTAATAGGGGACATGACCTGTATTCACTTAACAGTGTTCAAAATAGCATCATCTTTCTCTAAATTCTTCTTGTTAAAGCTCTTCTACTCTGTTTATATTTCTCTATGTGCACACATATATAAGCAAATGTCCTGAATAATTTGTTAGTAAAGTAACTAACAGAGTAAGCAGAAAGAAACTCAAAAATGCAGTGCCCATATATCCTATATTCTGGGCTACACCAGGATGAGAAGCTTTTGTTTTGTCTGGTTTTAATCACAAGCCCCAGTGGGGAGCTGAGAAAACTTCTGTGACAAAAGTTTTCTCTGCACTGCCATATCTTCATGAAAAGTTTCAGTTTTGATGATTCATCATTTTCACACGCACACAAAATAACACATTGTGTTGAAAGATTTCTGACCAGCCCTAGTAATGAATCCATCTGCTGCAGTCAGCGAACACAATTATGAGAAAAATCACCCATCTTCAACGGTAAAACTGAGAATAGAACCCTGGGTTTTTTTGGCTTAAAAAAAAAAAAGAGAGAGAAAGAAAAGGCACAGACTGTTATCTTTTGATCTTAAGGAGCTTTTTACTATTCTCTGTTAACAGATCACTTATTCTACTCTCCTAAGCATGGCCCAGCTGCAAGATACAGATGTCATCTTATACCCACACACAGATGCACACAGAGAAAAAAAGGAAATCTGTGTATGTCCTTTTCCTACTCTGTGATCATTAAAAATCTGATAACACTTCTGTTCAAGAATGAAGGTTAGACCCCACCTGCTAGTCATTCTACCCAGGTATCTGCTAAACACTGTCTTCTTTATTCTCAGTAGTATGGCTAGGTAGCTGTTATATACCTGCTGTGCTCTGCACAAGAGATGGCTGCATATGAATGGGCAGCGAATTGCTCTTCCTTTGTGCCTGGCCTACCTTACAATGCATCAGTGTGAAAGCCCATTGCTTCTCAAAATGATAAGAAAGTAAAGAATGTTATTGAAAGATCAAACCTGAGGCCAGATTTTGCCTGAAGACTAAACTGCTTTATGAGCAAAACACTGAGGTTCAGGTAATCGATGTTCAATGTCCATTTCTACCTCAGATTTCTTTCAGCCCACTGGGGACACCATTTAATTTAGCTGTTTGCTGTAAAACAAAGATTGTGCTCATTCTGCCTTTACCCTCCAGCCTCTCCCTGGTCTTCTCTACTTACACTATAAGATCTTTGAGTCAGGGAATTTAATGTGTTTGTACAGCACCTCGCATGTGTGGACTTGTCTCCCACCTGGGGCCTCTACACATGACAAAAACCACACAGCAACCATTTAGAAATGAGAGTTTAAACACAGAAGTTGACAAAGCTTGCACCAGCATAGATAGAGTTAACCCCTTCCAATGTGCTTCTCCTTCCCTCCCAAAAGTACAGATATTCTACTGTACCACCTCTGACACTTGGGAATGTTGTGTAAATCAAATAAAAAAAGAAGAGAAATAATCACAGGGCAGATACCACCTGCCTGGACTTCTCCATGGGAATGAGTGATCTGACAATTACAGACTTCAGGTGCCGTGAGGAATCATCTTTCCAAACTGCTGCCAGGGGGAAAAAGACTAGTTCTGATCTGATATCTAGACAGTCTAAGAGTTATTTTTGTCCTTGAAGCCTAATAGTGGGTTATTGGTAATTACAGGAGGGGAAAAAAAAAAAAAAGATAACCTAGAAAAAGGGTGGGATGTCTTTTTTATTTCTTCTTCATCTATTCAGTTCTGCAGAAATGCTGTGGGGTTCCTACTCCATGAAACACTACTTTAAGGAGACTTTACCCCTATTATTATTTCAAATTAAAAGATGCCTGTTCTGTGACTTGTTCTTTGTTTTTTAATCTTAACGTTTATATTATTGTCATAATTTCTCTTGAAACTGCTGCGGAAAGCTGCTACAACAGTGCCCAGCGAAATAAACCCTGTCTTACTATGCAGTAGGTTGCTTTCAGGGGTGTGGGGAGGTATCCCTGCTGTTAGAGAATGGGAACACAAAAATGAAAGCCAGGAGCAAATGACAAAGGAAGAAGAAGAACTGAAAGGAAGGAAATGAAAAAAAAAAAAAGGAGGTGGGGAGGGAGGAGGGAGAAAAAAAAGAAGAAAAAGAGTAGAGACAGTAGTTGGAGAAGTGTCCCACATGAACTTAGGATGCCTCAGAGAAACCTTTCTATATAATATCTCAAAAATCTATTGAATTTTATTTAGGGATAGGGCTGACTGCAGCCTAAAAGGAGGATATTTAAGAGCCCCAAAGTCTTCCACTGGCTAATCAAGCTAACTGGAACAGGCAGCAGCCATCTGGGTCCTTTGTTGGACAACAAGGTGGACACTGCCAAATGAAAACCCACAAAATACACCCACGAATTCTCTCTCTTAATTAGGCTTTCAGGACAGATCACTGAAAGTCACAAGTATTCTACATCCATTGACACACCTGTAAATGCCAGGTGAGAGGCATGGGAGGGAGGATAGGTACAGGTCTGAGACAGCAGGTATAAGCCTTCATGGCAAGGCTTCTTGTTGGAGTCTGCACTGATATCCCTGATTTTAATGGTAAAAATAAGCCCATTTACCCTTATACTGAACATTTCAGAGTGGAAAGAGAGAAAGGGTGTAATGGAATAAGGAAGAGTAGTGTGGAGGAAGGCTGAAGAGGATGAATACAAAGTTATGGAATTTGGAGGCAGTGAAGAGTGTGGATGTGAAGCAAGCAGCAGAGGGCTCCAGCAAGGAAATATGGTCTCCGGACTGTTTCAGTTGCAGACTTTGCAGTTATCTGCTGAGTTGCCTGGCATTGTTTTGAACTATCTGAGAAACAAGTGGCATTCAGGGCAAATTACATCTAATTTACTGTACAAATTGCCAAACTATTGGACCCAGCAAATGTATTTATTAAAAATCAGAGGCATAGGCATGGGTCACATCTTTGTGGCACCAGATAATCAGACAGACACTACACCCACTAATATGAACAAATTGCATTTGATTTTTCATGCTGGAAAGGTAACCAATAAGGGCTTCTTCATTCTTGCTTTCAATGTCCTGAAGTATGTGTGGCCCAGAAGGGGGTGTTTGCCTATTCCAGTGCTATTGATTTATTTGGGAAACTCAGGCATTGACCCACACTCATGATTAGGACTGAGTAAACATTTCTCTCAATTTGTAACTCATGATGTTTCCTAGCAATGAAGAAGCAACTACAGAGACCTGGGATTGAGCTGGGAGAACAGTGTGAATAGATGTGGCTTCCGAAATCTCTTCTTCCACCTTGCAGTGGATATTCAAGAGTTCTTGATGTGATTGAGGTGTGAGGACAGGTAATGAGAAGTATTCTGGACTTTATAGAGCTGTTTAAGGGTGGGATCACTGTTGAAAATATGCAAAGCTGACAAAAGCAGACCTTCTGTTATCCAGCTGACTTGCCTCGCTTCTTCTGTAAAAAGGGATGGGAAAAAGGTTGGGTGTTTTTTTTTTTTTTCATTTGTTCATCTACTGTTTTAGGTCATCTAATTTTGGACTTTGGAAGACCAACAATTTTGTTACCACTAACAAACAAATTAGGACTTGGTGTCGAGTTTTAGCAGAACATTTGATTTTAGGGAGTTCACAGGGTCTGAACAAAGTTTTCTATATCACAAAATGGAGTAAAATAGCTTGGTTGGTTTGTTTTTTTGGGGTTTTTTTGTTTGGTTTTGTTTTTTTTTTTTTTTTTTCTTTTTTTTTTGTGCTTGATTGGCTGGAAGGAAAGATGCCATTCAGAGAGACCTTGAGAGACTGGAGAGGTGGGCACTTGTGAACTTCATGAAGTTCAACATGGTCAAGTGCAAGATCCTGCATATAGGCTGGGGCAATCTCAAACATGGATACAGGCTGGTTGATGAGTAGATTGAGACCCTTGTGCACAAAGAGGTGTGTGGCGAGCAGGTTGATGGATGTCATTGTTCCTCTCTACTTGACTCTGGTGATACCTCACTTGCAGTACTGCATCCAGCCCCAGGACCCCTAGCATAAAAAGGACATGGACCTGTTCAAGTGTATCCAGAGGATAGTCATAAAGTTGATCAGAGGGCTGGAGCATCTCTCCTGTGAGGACAGACTGAGAGAGTTGGGATTGTTCAGCCTGGAGAAGAGAAGGCTTCAGAAAGACCTTGTTGTATCCTTCTAGTACCTGAAGGGGCCAACAAGAAAGATGGGGAGGGATTCTATCAGGGGGTGTAGTGACAGAACAAGGGTTAACAGTTTTAAACTGAAAGAGCACAGATTTAGATGAGGTATAAGGAAGAAATTCTTTCGTGAAGAAGGTGGTGAGGTACTGGAACAGGTTGCCCAGAGATGTTGTGGATGCCCCATCCCTGGAAGTGTCCAAGGCCAGGCTGGATGAGGCTTTTGAGCAACATGGTCTAGCGGAAGGTGTCCTTGCCCATGGCAGGGGGGTTGGAACTAGATGATCTTTAAGGTCCCTTCCAACCCAAACCATTCCATGATTCTACTACTCCATGATCCCTCTTAATTTGTCTACATATTTACAGAAATTTCAGTTATATCTAACTAGAATATTACATAGGAAAAAAACTTCACATAAATGTGTTGTGAACATACCCAAAATGACTAATTTGTAAGTAAATGCGTAGCTGTAATAGGGATTAAACCTTTTTTTTTTTTTTTTTTATCTCATCGGGAAGTAAGCTGTGAAGGAGTCATTCATCACAACTCTTACTGTCCTAAATTTATGGAGATCCAAGCTGGAAGTGCTTGTACACACCAGGTCAAGTAAATAATCATACTGTTGTTACAGACCTAAACTGAGATTTGTAATCTGATTGGAAATGAGAAAGTCTGCATAGGCTTATGTTGCCCTGCTAAGACCTAATTTAAATGGAACATCTCATCCAGAATCTTTTTCTATAGAGAACTGACCTGTTTTGTACATGAAACTTGTCACAGTGTAAGGTTCTAATCTTTTGATGCTGTATTTCTAGCTGTGAATTGTATTTTTCTAGTAAAATTACTTAAGAGCGAGACAATGGCATTTTGGAATGGAACATGCATGGACAGCATTTTCCATATGAAATGGAAAGAATATTTTCTGAAAAGAATGAAACCCTTAAGGGATAATTTGCAGAAAAGGTGGGGAGATATATCCAAAATTAATCATAAAAGCTGTTGCTTTAATGAAGAAAAGAAAAAGAATTTTTTTTTTTTTTTTTAAGTTTTATCTCTACCTTCTTATAAAGGGACAAACTAGGAAATGGAAATGCAATTCTTCCCTCTAGCATGGTGCCAAATAATTATAGGGATCACTGTATAATTACGTATATTCAAGGTTCTCCTAAAAAGCTTGATTTATTCAGAATTGTAAAGCCTATGTTTTTGATTCTAAAAGGTCTTTGTTTCAATCCCCACTTACGTAATAGCTGCCATCTTGGCTGACATTTAAGGTTTGAACTAGATATAGTCAAGCTGAAACTGTAAACTGTTACAGCTTGAGCGCAAGTTCCAGGGTTCTTTTGTTAGGGCTGGAATAGGCTCAGAGAATCTGCAGACTGAGCGCACAAGGAGGCCCGTGGCACACAATGTCTCCAATGTACTATGCGTCCTTGGAACACAAATTTTGCTGGAGCAGTTTCACACACTATAGGCATTCACAGGTCATGTGCTTTGCACAGATATAAGAAAAGAATAAACATTGTTTTAGAAAAGCATTATTATAATCAACTCTTTTTTTTTTTTTTTACAATAATTTCTTACAGGGCAAATTATTCTCCCAGAATATTCCCAGAACACAAATACAGGGTGCAAAATAGTAAGCTGTAAGTTAAAGGTAGATGGAGGTGTGAAATTTGCCCATGATTGTGATGCAAATGATGGATAATCATTTGTGCTGCTTTTGTAAAAATATGAATCATCTTTGGCATGTTTTGTGATCAATCCTTTAAAGCAGCAATGATCACTTACGTGCTTATATGCTCTGATGAGACTGAAAGGCTTGAGTACTCAGTAATTCTGCGGAGTTTCCTGGGAACTCATGACCTGTATATTGAAAACACAGTAGCAGCCAATCTGTAAATGAGTAAGATTTCCAAATTTACATATTGTGCAATTTCTAAAATTTCTACATAACAAAAAAGGGTACTTGTACAGTTTTGCAGAAGCCTTTCTCAACCGGAGAAATCAAGGGCAACATTTCTTTGTCAGCAAGGGTTCCAGGTTGAGCTCCTGAGGAAAGATTGAAAGCACCACAACATGAAAGGTTGAAAAGTCATAGGGAAAGTGAACACGGATACAAAATTGGTTAATGTAAACTGAAACTAAAAGTAATGAAAAATGCCAGTGAGTTTCATCTGCATGACAATAATTTTTATATGAGATATTTTCACAAAAGAGATGGTAGAATATTATTTTAATTAATGCCTCTTTAATTCCAAATGTAAATGAACAAAGAACTTGGAAAAATACATTGTTTCAAATAATATCTAGATCTGACATCTGAACATATTCTTATTCAAAAGGTTCTAAATCTCATTTTTGAAAAAAACCTTGTCAACATTTTTTGTTACAGTACAATGTTCTCATTATCCATTTTATCTCCCACAGAACTTAAAGTACTGAAGTGACCTGTAAAACCTGACTCAAGCATTTTTTCTCCACTGGGGTTCATTGTGGTCACGGTTTGAAATTCGACTACTCTGATGACTGAATGCTACAACACATGTAGACATCAGAACAAAATACTTTGAAGACAGAAGTGTCCCAGGAAAGTCCTCTTTTACAAACAGTCATGTAAGGTAAGTCAATAGTTCAGTATTCCTGCTAGATCCTTCAGATATGCAAAGTTATTTGTTTAAAATACTCCATCTGTTCTAAAGTTAAAAATTCTCTTTGCATAACACATATTATAAATAACAATATTATGTACATCAGTGCCTAGGAGACCCTTCATTGCTCATTTATATGAAGCATGTCTGCCCAGAAATGTGACCTGACATACAGCCTGTCTTTCTGTATTATGAAAAGTACCGTACAGACAAAATCTATGGTTTGAGTTGTTATCTGCAAGAGACAATTTTCAGTAAATTCAGGGTCATGATATAGGCAGGAGCACTATTACATGTATGTCCAGCAGTTTAGTTTTGAACCTGCTCCTTGACATAGTTTTATCTTAGGTTGTTTACCACTTCTTGGGTCAAGATCTATCATATAATTTACCATAAACACTGCATATATATAATTATAATGAGAAAATTAAGGTGACAAAATATACTTAATGTTTTACTGGTAGGTTCCTAGAAAAAAACTGTGATAACAATGACATGAGAAATTAAAATTAACAGAAAAGAACCAGGATTTTGGATTTGGTAGACTTCTGGTTTGCTGTCAAATTAACTTTGATATGTTTATAGGCAATATTTCCTAGCTAAAGAGTTACGCCCAAATTTTGCCCCACCTTTGTCTAGGATATAAATCATGAGGTTTTATTGATGTGTAGAATTTGAATTAAATTGCCAGTTAGAAAAAAAGTATAATTTCCACAGCATAACTACACATGTGGTTCTCAATGACAGCAATATTATAACTAATGTACTAGCAAGCTGTACAAGACCTAACCACGATGCTTTATATTTTCCAGGTGTCTGAATTCAGCTAGGTTCATAAATCATGAATGTTGGACTCTGGTAATTCTGTCATGTAATAATACTTGGTAAGGTTAATTTTCTTTTTTAAAGATGCACATTTTAGATATGAAACCAGTTGCATTCGAAGTCAGGTAGTACTTGTCTTGATGTTGGCTACTATGAAGAGAACTGAGGCCACATTTGGTTGTGGTGGCTGTCAAGGATCTAATCATGACTCTCCAAAGTTTTCTGCATGTTTTCATTAGGCTCAACAGGTTTAAGGGTTTTGTACATGCATGAGGCTTAGATTGGGTTGACAAAATACACACCAATTTGACAGTTGTACGAGGCAGATGAGTAAAAAATCCCATAATTTCAACATGCTTGTTCTTTGTAAGGTGAGCTATGCATTTCAGTCTTTTTTGGATTTCAGAAAAAGTACCCTTCCTCCTACCTCTTTGGCTGGCTTCTTCTTGTTGTGTTTAGTCTAATTTTACTGATGAATGATAACCTCATGAGGCTGGGAGAATGAAAGAACTGTGTTTTTCCAGACTTAAGAGAAAGTTAAGAGGACAACTGGAGGCTAGGCCATCTACAGCTACCTAGTGGGATTCTGCAGGGAAAATGGAGCCAGATTCTTGGAGACACACAGGAGAACAATTAGAGGCAATGGACACAAGCTGGAGCATGATAAATTCTTACTAGATATAAGGATAGGGTTTTTTCAGCCTGGAAGTGGTGTCCACAGGACTCCACCCTTGAAGATACACAAAACAAACAATGCCTTAAATACTTTGCTTCAATTAGACTTGCTTTGAACTGGCCTGCTGTAGTCACTTCCAACATCTATGATTATGTTATTTTATGACTGTGCATATCTCCCTGATGCAACTTCTGCCCACAGCTGAGCCATAAATGAGTTCCACATATTCATACATAACAGCAGGTGGTGATAGTTTGTTACAGTTGAGGAATAATAATTTATATAATGCACAGCAGAATGTTTCTTACAAAAGAAAGTAAAAGGAATCAAGATGACCTCTTCATCACATCTGGAAGAAGAAAAGCATAAACATGGGCAATTAGAATTTAATGAAGATTTCCAGAAAGTCTAATGAAGTGACTGTGGGAAGACCACCTTGTTTTATTCAAACCAGTGAGTTAAGACACAGAGAGGGATAGCTCAGAGTAGTCTTAAGAGTCAGTATGAAATCTCCTTTAACCTAAGTAGTCAGATTTACAGTAGCAGGTTATGTCCTTCTGATTTTATTGAAACCCTAAACAGCAAACACCTAAACCAGAGTGTTAGCTGTGCTCTTGTAAGAGACCATGGTTTGGAAAGTTTCTTTGCAAAAAAGAGTTACAAAGTCTAAGAGATATGCCAGTAAAATATTGCATAAATGAGGAAAGGGAGCACAAAATGGGATTGCAAAGAGAATGGTTTCTGTCACAGAAACAATTCGACACTGAGAGGAAGAAAAGTGGAATGAAAGGGAAAATGAGAGAATATATTTTTTGTTAATATCTTAGATGAAAATGGGGAAAAAAAGAAAAAAAAAAGAAAAATAAAGGAACACCCTTTTTACTACTTTAAAAGACACTTTCACTCAATGGATTTGGAGATCACACAGTGGGTTTTGGAGTCAAGGCTAGTAAAAGGCTCTGGCACCAGTATACAACATCAGGTGTTCCTGCATATGGGCACCTATTTCTATTTGTAATTATATTTGTGGCCATCTCATTGACAATTTACCTAGTTATGATAAAGTTATCTGTCAAATTGCCCTCTTTGCTTCTTGTCATCAGGTCTCTTGTGTTCCAATCAACTATATGTATGTCCAGTTCAAAACAGCTACTTAAGAATAGAGGGTATTGCTTTCTGGTTGTCAACATTTGGGAAGGATGTCATGTGGAAAGAAAAGAGTAATATAAACAGGATTTTTTTCAGCTAAAATTTTTCCACAGATACCTGAAGGATGAAGCACTTGAAAAAGAAGGCACAGAATGACTCTATTAAAAGCCTGACACATGTTCTAAACCTTTTCTGGATTTTGATCCTGCCTGTACCAAAATGGTATATATACCACTGCTGTATGTATTACTATTACCTTAGTAATGTTTTGGATCTTGGAAACTTTTAATAAAGTCATGCAAGGCACACAGTTTAAAAGCAATAACTGACAATTATCCACTTAGGGGGTTAGAAAACTGCCTTGAGAATGTAAAGTACACTACCAATCATATCTTTGATATTTAATGGAGAACTACTGTAATTTAGTTGGTACGTCTGTCATGTAATGGGCCACAGTAAATTCACTGGAGGAAAAAAACAAAAAACAAAGGCACAATATATACCACTTCAGTGACTCTGAGGGTCCCAAATTTATATTTTCCTGTAATGCTAAAGAGGTTTTCCAATTCATTTTCCGTTCCAAAGCCTAAAATCTCCAGACTCGTAAATTCACTATGACAAACAAGGAGGCGAGTGTATGTACATGAAATATAGATTTAATAAATATTCCTCATATATAGGGAAACTGCTGATATGTGTATAGCC
The DNA here is from genome assembly GCF_000690775.1 of Eurypyga helias. Lineage (NCBI taxonomy): Eukaryota > Metazoa > Chordata > Aves > Eurypygiformes > Eurypygidae > Eurypyga > Eurypyga helias. The sequence continues at coordinate 9,219 of NW_010240823.1, read as the reverse complement.
TTCTGGTGTCCCGTCATGGACTTTTCACAAAGTGTCACTGGTAAGGTGCCATTCTTTGTGGTAAGACTCCTGGCAACTGGCTTTGTTACCTTATTTCAGTATTGTTTTTTTCTCATATACAAAAACATGCAGAGGACCATATTCGTAAGAATAGTGGGGTGACACACCTCAGTATCAAAAGATTGATTGCCAGTTACATTCAGTGCTGGAAGAAAGGTTGAAATATTTCTTATATTAACCAATCCATTTAGTAATGCCTAGTTCCAAAGTTACCTTAGCTTATCAACTCTCAGGTCTACTTGTGCCTTTTAATTATTAATACAACTAGAAAATAATGTGGCATTTTTAGATTGCTCAAGCTCTGTCAGGTCTCTCTACATGTCTGTCTATCTAGATCTGAGCCCAGAACCTCAATCTTTGAAGAATATTAAAGTAAGAAAAAAAAAAAAAAAAAACCACTATTTTCTTCTTCAGTCTGTAAGCCTTCAGCTAAACTGTTCAATAATACATCTTTATTATTCACTGTATGATTTGTGCTTATATTATCATGCATTATTATTACACAATTAATCATAGTGACTATAGTGAGGAAGATAGAGAACTGAAGAAGTTCTGAATAGATCTGCTTCAAAATATTATTTGTACATTAGAATTTTTTTATTATTATCTTCTCAAGATTTTTCAATAAAAAATATCTTTCACAATTATTTTTATTTGAAAAGACAGCAAGATCATAGAAAATCCAGCACAGTATAACTTTTGGATTGCTAAATAAAATATTGAACAATTTGGCCAAGGTGGGAATTTTTCTGAGTGTAAGAAAATGTAAAAAAGTTACCTCATTTTAATTAGTAATATGAAAGAATCTTTACCTGGCTTGATGTTACAGAGCTGTGATTGCAGAAGAGGTTACCATTAATGTGAGATACAACAAGGGCTAATCAGGAAGAAGTAAAACACTGTGTCATCTTACAAGAGCAATGATGATTTAACATCAGAATGGTATTGAATATCCCCTTTTATCACCCTTCTAGTGTGAAGAAAATAAAATATATAAAAATACAATGTCTTATTAAGTAACCCAAGCACACATCTGGAAAAGAAAACTGTCTCCTGAGGGAAAGAAACCCCAAAAACCCAACACACTTAAAAAACCCTGAAGTCTTGCAACTCTATTTATGTAGTATGAAGGACACTTAACTTATTCACAAAACCATGTTTTTCTCTTGAATGTAGACATTAAAGATATTACAATTTCCAATCTACTTGCAACGTAATTGATTCTTTGATGTCCATTTTCTGTGTGACAAACATTATACGTGTCTGCAGGTCAGTAATGATTTTTATTTTAGTGGGAGGTTATATTATTTTTCTTCTGTGTAATTTATGAAAGCTTTTAGTTATTTATTTATTTTCTCGAGACTATGGTGTATGACCTAAAATCCTATGTTTGTTTTAACGGGGTAAGAATTTTGGAGACACCTGACTTGGATATGTTACTCTGTGCTTTCCTTAAGTAATAAAGATATAAAAAAATTACAGAAATATATTACTAAAGTAATTAAAAAACTAAAACAATCAAAATAGAGAAAAAGAGGTTTAGAAGGAAAGATTAGTCTAGATGAAAAAATCTAATTTTTTTTATATTATACCAAAAAATCAGAAATATGAAAATATTTCCTGTCCTCAGTAATACTAAGTCAGCATTTTGAGGGCTCTTATCCTAATTTAAAACATGCAGACAAAAAGGTCTTCTGTCTATTAAACTCCTTTAAACATTAATGTTTTGTCTTGACCTTCAGTTCTTTTCTGTAACCATTTCTGAATAAAAACAATTTCTTATTTGGAACAAAGAATTTTTTAATTTGGCAATATCAATATGAGTCATTTGAAACATTTGTTTTCAAAAATAAACTTAACCAAGAAATTCCATCTGTATCCTAACTGTTCCTAATAAAAAATTAAAAGCTGAATGAAATAAAGGAGAGAAAGTTTAAATGCTCCTTTTTGGTGTTGTTTGCTTGGTTGGTTTTTTGGGTCATGAGGGGTTTTTTGGGGTTTTTTTTTTTGTTTGGTTGTTTTTTGTTTTGGTTTGGGTTTTTTAGGACTGTTTCTGGGTATCTATTTCCTGTAGAAAAAAAGTGAATTAAAGAAAAATCTTAGTATGATAAATATAAAATAAATAATTATTAGAGCATGTTATTTCCAAAGTTGATAATCTTCTGTTCTTTAAAGTAAATTTGGCAAGCAAAACTTTGGGTTCAAGGACATAAAGTCTTAACATCTCTTTGATAATGAAAGTATGTCTAAAGGAAAAGTAGGATATACTCTTTTCTTTCAGGTTTATCCAATAAACTGAAGAGTTCCTGACAAATTCAAATGGGAAAATAATGTTTTTATTGATGTCAGGAAGTTGTTTTTCTGGACAACTTTAAAAGCTATTCTTGTATTGCTAAAAACCTGGTCAGTCTATTCTCATGACTGAAGTATTAAGTCAGCATGAATATTTTGCTTAGAAAGGTATAGTAGGCAATCATTAAAAAAAACCAGCTCCCCCACTCCCCTCACCCCCCCAAAAAAAGAAAGTATCACAAAAAAATGTGAGATTAAGTGTTCTGTGGCAAAGACCTTGTTATCTGAATGTGAGTGTTAAATAAGAATAACAGGATCATACATAGTAAATTCTTTGTGTGTGTTTGGATTTTTCCTTTTAGTCTATCTGGTAACCTGCTGTTCTGTAGTGGATGCTGGAAGACCATGTTTTAGGACTCAATATAGGCATTTAAAACTACTGCTTTGACACACAGAAAGTCAAATCCAAGATCTTTAGAATCATCAGTTGTAAGCAAAGTAACCAGTGAATGAAAGCCAAGAACAAGAACCTGTGATGATGTACTAAGTTACTAAATTGATGTTACAGCATTCCTTTAATATGATTCTACAATATGCAGAAAGGAAAATCATGCTGTTATGTGGGCTTCAAACTTAGATGTATGTGCAGCTGGTGGTCCATGTCGTCTGAATGTCTGACAGTTATTAATAATGTTCAAGCATAAGAAGTGTTGAACCCAACAGCTCCTGGATGTCAGCATGACATTTAATGGTTGGATAGTAGTGAATACTGGAGCGAACTAATTATTTCCTAGGTACCAGCGATTTCGCTTTGCAGACAGAACAGAACATAAGGTAAGAATATATGGGATTTAAATGTATGTAGTATCTGAGAATATGTGATTAATGTCTGTTTGCAGAAAAAGATTATGATGAGCAACAGAAGTAGCACATTAAACATCCAGATACACAAATCCTAAGAAACAGGAGTTAAAGGAGGTACTACCAACAACCACATCTCTTAGGTCACCAACTGATGGATGGACTGTTGAAAGGACCGCTCAAAGCCCTAAGAAAGTTCAGCCTGAAGCAGCAGCGACTGGTACGAAACAACTGATAAGAAGAGGGAAATAAGTTTATCATGAGTCTTGGGGGAAAGAGAAAATTCATTATGGGATATTTGAAAAGGTTTGTGGTGTTGTACAAAAAGTTATTGTTGGATATTCAAAGAAAGGGCAACAGGTAGACAAAGAGAATGAACAAGGTGGATCAGGGAGAAAACATGGAAAATTAAGATGGTGGATAAAAGATGCTGTGTGAAGATGGTGCAGATCAGTGTGCTCTTGCCTAACTGATCCATCTGCCTGATAAGTAGTCCAGTCATCTTCTTAACATCCCAACCCAACCTTACTCCTACCTGTTTTCCCCAGTGAGGATTCTCGCTGTTCTCTGTGTGTGTGTGAGGATAAAGAATCATAGAATCACAGAATGGTTTGGGTTGGAAGGGACCTTAAAAACCATCTAATTCCAACCCCCTTGCCATGGGCAGGGACATCCTCCTCCGCTAGACCAGGTAGCCCAAAGGTTTCATCCAGCCTGGCCTTGAACACTTCCAGGGAGGGGGAAACTGTAAGAGGGCAACCTTCTCTGGGCAACCTGTGCCAGTGCCTCCCCACCCTCTCCAGGAAGAATTTTTCCTGATACTCTTTGGAGTAGCTTGAATGATGCGTTCTGGGAACCAGATACCAGAGAGACCAGGGGGCTGACAGTAAGCTACTGGAGGCACAACAGTTCTCTCCCACAGCAACGGCAGAGATCTCTTTCTGTTTCAGTGGGCATGGGTGCAAAATCTGACATAAACATTGAGCCTGATTAGCCAGCAAGCACATACAGGGTCAAGTAATTTGTATTTTTCATGTTTATGTGAGTGCTGTTTGTGTATGTGTGGTGCCTGCAAGGGTGCTCTCCTTGTGTTTGTGTTGATTGGTTGATGTTTGATCATGTTCACGCTCCGTCTTGCTCCTGGCTGAACTGAGGGTCTGGGGACTGCAGCAGCCTGGCTGTAGCAGGCTGAGAAGGAATCATAACCTTCCATGGGAGTCTTGGTGACCAGCAAATTTGGATTCCCTTTAACACTGACTGTCTGGAAATGTATAACGGAGTGAGTCATACATGAATACTAATTCACTATAGCTACGCTGTCGTTGAGCACTTCACATTAACTAAAGCAAGTATTCTGCAGGTATCACAGTTTCTGTTCTCAAGTTCTGCAGGTGTTTCTGCTGGCATTTTACCTTGTAAGTCTAGCCATAAGTTCCAGAACACAGAAGAGAATTAGACAAGTTTCCAAGCCTGCTATGTGGCACACGGGTACCGTTCAAACCCCATGCAAGATCTCTGACCTACTGAAGAACGGGGCCAGTGTAATGTGTTGCCTATTAAACTTTCTCCCTGATGGTCTCTTCTTTGGAAGTGTGAAAACATGGTGAGTGGCTTTCTAAGGTTAGGAAGCAAATTGATTATGAACTGGAGTTTTGTCTACCAACAATTTTTAATATGTAATCTTGTCAGGAGTGAACTAAAGTCATTAATAATACAGTAAGCAAAATGTGCTACAGTTAACCTTAAATTATAACTTACAAAGAGCGTTCTTGCAGTTTCTGCTATGATTTATGGGCTCAGTTTATTCTATGCAAATTCATGCACAGTTTCTAATAAGAGGGAGGAGGAAAGATAAAAGAGCCCTGAATATTTTATAAGCTTTTTCCACTTACCTTAATTTAGAAATATGAAGCTGAATATGTAAGTAGAGAATAATTACCTATTACTAATCTCCCACATAGTTTATCTATTTCAGCCCTGAACATCCTGAGCAATGCAAAACATAACTGTTTTACTACCTGCACCACTGTAAATATGATAATTAGGTATACTTCAGTGCTAGTTTTTGCTGATACATGAGAAGATAGATACTGTAATATAATCAGGCAGTGCTTCGCTATTGTTTTATATCCCTTTTAAAAATAATATACCTGCTGTTCAGTATTTCATTCATTGGACACAGTAAAGTTAAGTTTTAAGAGGATGATGTCCTACATAAGTTCCTTGAGCATGTTTTTCCAGATGAAATCCTTAAATTTTAGAAATGGTGTAACAAATTTGGGATTGCCATAGAAGTCTATGTGAACAGCTGCAGCAAAACTCAGTGTTCTCTGATCTGTAGCATGAGTACTTCAGTACTTAGTAGCCAGTTGAGACCCTGACTCGTAAAGGAACTTATGCACCTATATCACATGTTAGACAACTAGTTCTAACAAAGCAATACACAAGCCATCTAGCTCTAAAAGAGCTCTATGCAAACCCTCTTCCAGTCTGATCATCCCATTCCTGACTTAGGTGTTATTGGTCAGTTCTAAAGTTTAATCAGAAATTTGATGAGCCTTGTGGTTACATAACGTATATGTCACCATCTTCACTCAACTTGGTGTTTCTCTGGAGGACAGCCCAAATCCTCATGCTTTCAGTGAGTTTCATCCAATGCCATTACAGTAGAAGGATAAAATCTGTGGGATATATCTCACTTCCAAAAATTTGCAGAAAGCTAAATTTTCTCTCATTCTTCGTGATTAACACAAATAGGAACATAAATGGGTAGTCCATTTATGGTATTTGAAGGCTCCTAGCAAAGAAGAACATACTGATAATTTATTCAATGAATAAATACACTTTTAAATCCAAAAAAACCTAACCTGACGGTAAAGATGCCCATGGCTCATATATTTTTCACATCACTGTCAATCCTTTGAAGAATACTTGAGTTAATCACTTTTATTATTGCTCTTTTAATTACTGAGGAGAGAAAAAACGAAGGAAGGCAGGCAGGAAGGAAGGCAGGTAGGCAGGCAGGAAGGGAGGAAAGGAGGGAGGGAGGAAGGGAGGAAGGAGGGAAGGGAGGGATAGAGAAAGGCAGGAAGGCAGGCAGGAAGGCAGGAAGGCAAGAAGGCAGGAAGGCAGGAAGGAAGGCAGGAAGGCAAGAAGGCAGGAAGGAAGGAAGGAAGGGCAGAAGGAAGGAAGGGCGGAAAGAAGGAAGGGCGGAAGGAAGGGTGGAAGGAAGGGCAGAAGGAAGAAGGAGGGCGGGAAGGGAGGAAGGGCGGAAGGAAGGAAGGGCGGAAAGAAGGGAGGAAGGGAGGAAGGGAGGAAGGGAGGAAGGGAGTAGGGGAGGGAGGAAGGAAGAGCAGGGAGAGAGTCTTTTTTTATTGAATACTACAATGAACCATCTTTATAGTGAATTGTATTTTTCATTAGTTTACGAACAAACCAAAATGTTTTTTGTTATCTCCACTTCTAGTTATCACAATAAATTAAGATCAAATCACAAATGGCAAATAGGTATCCTCCAATCAGCAAAAACCCACTTGTTTTCCTGAAAATCACGATCATGTTGCACTACCACTCCTCTCTCCAGTCTATTTGCCACTCATTTTTTTTCATATACTTGTATATCTAAAGCATACTAACACCAATACTTACCTCTCAGGGGAAACTTATTTATGCAGTAGTCTTTTGCATTTACTGGGATCCTGAAAGACTATCATCTGTCTTTTCCAGTTTACGTCTCATGGCTTTAGGTAGTCTTGTTTGTCACACCTAGCTCAAGACATCTATTTTGTGAGTCTTCCCAATATTTAGATCCTGGCTAAACCCTGATAGGATCCTTAAGGTGGAATTTTTCTTGTTAATTTTATCTCTGAATCTGGAGTCAAAATTATTTGTCTAAACGTGGCTACTGAAGCTGGCTTCACTCAAAGGCCAAGGAGGTATATCTGAATTAAAGTCAATGTAATTTTATTTGGGAAAAAGCAGGAAACAATAGTTTGGAACTGCACTTTTTGTGACAAGTGCAAAACCTGAGACATATATCATCACTACAACTATTCAGATGATCAGACATCCCAATGTATATGCACAGTTTAGTCAGCGAAGATGCAATGTTAACTTCTGAGAATACTATCCCTCTTGCTCTGAACGCACCTGCTCTGGTTATCTTTTGTTTGAGGAGGAAGAGCATATTTTAGATTTGAGTCTTGAGTGAAATTTAAGGGGTGAAATATAACCTAAAAACATCAAAACCGTATGGTTTTTGAATTATTCCATTCTCAGAGTTCACTGGGATCCTTCTAGGAGAATTTTGTTGAGTGACAGCTTTAGCAGTTAGTGATCAGCAGCTTTTCCCTATGGCAAATTTATGTTTCACTGGCCAGCTTAGCAGTTATTGAAATTTTCCACTGATAACAGAATATAACTAGTTATTTGTGTCTTAACTGGACAGTAGGGTTAAAAAAAAAAAAAAAAAAAATTAACCTCTGGTTTGTGGCACACAAAGGCTGTTTCTTTTCCCACTGGAGAGCAGCATGAAGTGACTCAGTGAAGAAACCCAACTTCCTTGGCTTCATCTCTCTTCTCAGGACTTATAAGAATGACCCTGAAGGTATTAGATGCTGTTTTCCTAGCAGACGCTAGTCACAGCTGAATAACAATTCCTTCCATCTGACTTCTGGCAGCTAACTGAGCTAACTAAATTGTCAACATACTTGCTCTCTGGCTTTTATTATAATTGGTAGGAAGAGATTATCATCTCTAGATACCAGATTCCTATGTTACACTTTTAACTCCTAAGGTAAAAAAGTATACTAATTTGGATTATAATATTAACCTTAGTTAATAGTATAATGAACAGAATGAGAAGTGGAAGAAGACCTCAACTTTTTTCACTGATTGCCAGTGACTAGAGAAAGAGCAAACAGTTTTTAGCCACAGGTTTATGGTGGAAAATTAATATAAACTGACTCCTTGGATGAGTGGAACACAGTGAATATCTCTCTGTCCTACACACACTCATGCCCACACACAAACACACATACCTTCACTGCTTTTTAGCTTTTTCTTCCTCAGATATAACTGCTCTGGGAGAAGGAAGATTGCATTTCTTCAACGACTGCATTGTTTATAAGAAGCTGTCGGTATTGATCAGTGGTTAAGGTTGGCAGAAGGAAAATGGTTTACACTTTCCATTTTAAATGTGTGAAGACTAAATAATCTAACATTCAGTGCTGGACAGCAGCTCCCTCTCACTAGCATTTCCTTCGTTGCTTCATATGTGGTTGAGTACTATGCATCTCTGAAAGGAATTCCAGCATCAGGATCTCCAAACTACAGTGTCTAGTAGCCTGTTCTCTTTCCCATTTCTTCCCTAGCTTCAATCTCTGAAATAATAATAAAAACAAATTTTGTTGCCTTAAATGTATGCCTTATACGAAATGAGTAAGGAGTCAGAGCATAATAGGCACCTGCATCGGAAATAGGCGTGAAGTAAAAAATTCATGTTGGTTTTTTTATAACGGAAGAGAAAAGTGATAATACTTGTCTCATTTCCCTTAATTTCTAAACTTTTTTTTTTTTTTAATTTCTATCACTTTGGAGGAGTTAACACAATTTTGGTTAAATATCAATAGGATTATGACATCTTGAACTGAGAGAACATTTTTTTTTGGGGGGGGGAAAGCAGACCAAAATGGTTATTTTTGCTCTACTTCAAAATTTTTTAGTTGTGTCATGGTTTAGCCTTGTTTTTCCCAGTCACTCGACCACTCCATCCCCTCCCCCACTCCTAGTGAGGAAGGGTCGGAGAAAACAATAAGGGAGGATCTTAAAAAGTTGAGCTAAGAAATATTTAATTATATAAATGAAAGTTACGGAGTTACTAACAATACTATTGCCAATAAGTAATTCAAAGAACAGAGAAAAATAAAACAAATTATACAGGTTCTCAACTCCCATGGACGGACACAGTCAGATTCCAGGATAGCAAGTAAAAATAGATCCAAAGCC